>NC_080397.1:55852338-56153306 GCF_030265065.1 Corythoichthys intestinalis | reverse complement strand
TTAAAACACAATTAACAAGTGGGCATTTCGCTGTACTGTCATTTAAATCTGTCTGAGCGGGGCATGTGCGTTAATTGCGTCAAATATTTTAACATGATTAATTTTAAAAATTAATTACCGTCTGTTAATGCGATAATTTTGACAGCCCTAATTATTATATTGTATTATATTATTATGTTACGTTATATTATTATTATTTTGATTTAATTTTGTTCCGGGAAGAATCCAGAAAGGGTTATTTGATTGTGGCTTTCTGAAAAACAATACATTTTTACATTTAGGCACTGCGGCAATCGTCACACTTTTTCTGTTACAAACTGACCCGGCCCCTCATCAGAGAAGGGAAAAGTTATGTGGCCCTCACAGGAAAAAGTTTGGGGACCCCTGCTTTAACACGTTGAAATTTGATGCAGGGATGTAGGTTTGAATAGAATTTTCAGTCGATTACTCGATTACTAAAATATTCGATAGCTGCAGCCCTAGTCAAGATGCAAGAATCTGCTTTGGACAAGGTGATGATGCTGAAACTTTTGTTTGGTGCTGTTCCAGTGAGATTTACAAAGATGACTGCCTGAAGAAGACATCAAAATTCCCTCAGTCCTTACTTTTAGTCTTACTACTAGTCCATACTTTTTGCCAGGGGTTGTCTAAGCAATGTGTGTTACCACATTATTAGCGAATGCAAGCTACTGTACTATTTTCGGAAATGTGCATACTATGAAAATAGTACATACCATTTTGCCGACAATTTATTTAAAACTTTGAACTGTGATATTGAATATTTGAAAGGTTTTTGGAGCACAGAGGGAAATAATGTAAGTTGATATTTACAGTGTATGTGTATTTTTGTGTTCAGTGTGATGATGTGATGAACGTCAGTGCTGCAGACCGCTGTGCGTTTGTCAAGAACACACCCGACTGCAGAATTGAAGATGGCTTCTTTAACTATCTTCAAGTGGCCTTCTGTCTGCTTCCCCCCAACCTTACACCACTCACAGTCATCCTCTGTGTAAGTCTCGTGTATGTGTGCGGTTGTGTGCCATTTGAGGAAGTTTGGGGAACTTCACTTTATCAACACTTCGGGTTTTTCCTCAGTCTTGACGTCACAGATTGCAAGACCTCAAAGCCGCTGTAGATAGCGGCATTAATGCAGTCACGTCCATAAATATTAGGATATGGGCACAATTTACATTTGCGCTTTAAAAACTATGTTTTACAGTGAGGAAAATAAATGTTTGAACACCCTGGGATTTTACAAGTTCTCCCTCTTAGAAATGATTGGCGGGTTTGAAATTTTCATAGTAGGTGCTTGTCCATTGTGAGAGAATCTAAAAAAAAATCCAGAAATCGCAGTGTATGATTTTTTTAAACAATTTATTTGTATTACAGTGGGGCAAATAAGTATTTAGTCAGACACTAATTGTGCAAGTTCTCTCACTTGAAAACATTAGAGACGCCTTTAATTGTCAAAATGGGTTAACCTCAACCATGAGAGACAGAATGTGGAAAAAAAACAGAAAATGACATTGTTTGATTTTTAAATAATTTATTTGAAAATCATGGTAGAAAATAAGTATTTGGTCAATACCAAAAGTTCATCTCAGTACTTTGTTATGTACCCTTTGTTGGCAATAACGGAGGCGAAACGTTTTCTGTAACTCATCACAAGCTTTTCACACACTGTTGCTGGTATTTTGGCCCATTCCTGCATGCATATCTCCTCTAGAGCAGTGAGGTTTTGGGGCTGTCGTTGGGCAACACGGACTTTCAACTCCCTCCACAGATTTTCTATGGGGTTGAGACCTGGAGACTGGCTAGGCCACTCGAGGACCTTGAAATGCTTCTTATGAAGCCACTCCTTTGTTGCCCTGGCTGTGTGTTTGGGATCATTGTCATGCTGAAAGACCCGGCCACGTCTCATCTTCAATGCCCTTGCTGATGGAAGGCGATTTTCACTCAAAATCTCTCGATACATGGCCCCATTCATTCTTTTTTTTTTACACAGATCAGTCGTCCGGGTCCCTTTGCAGAAAAAACGCCCCAAAGCATGATGTTCCTACCCCCATGCTTCACAGTGGGTATGGTGTTCTTCGGATGCAATTCAGTATTTTTTCTCCTCCAAACATGAGAACATGTGTTTCTACCAAAAAGTTCTATTTTGGTTTCATCTGACCATAACACATTCTCCCAGTCCTCCTATGGATCATCCAAATGCTCTCTAGCGAACCGCAGACGGGCCTGGACGTGTACTTTCTTCAGCAGGCGGACACATCTGGCAGTGCAGGATTTGAGTGCCTGGCGGCCACATTGTCTTACTAATAGTAACCTTTGTTACTGTGGTCCCGGCTCTCTGTAGGTCATTCACTAGGTCCCCCCGTGTGGCTCTGGGATTTTTGCTCACCATTCTTGTTATCATTTTGATGCCACGGGGTGAGGGGGGAGTTGAAAGTCCGTGTTGCCCAACGACAGCCCCAAAACATCACTGCTCTAGAGGAGATCTGCATGGAGGAATGGGCCAAATACCAGCAGCTTGTGAAGAGTTACATAAAACGTTTGGCCTCCTTTATTGCCAACAAAGGGTATACAACAAAGTATTGAGATGAACTTTTGGTATTGACCAAATACTTATTTTCCACCGTGATTTGCAAATAAATTCTTTAAAAATCAATCAATGTGATTTTCTGTTTTTTTTTCCACATTCTGTCTCTCATGGTTGAGGTTTACCCATGTTGACAATTGCAGGCCTCTCTAATATTTTCAAGTGGGAGAACTTGCACAATTAGTGGTTGACTGAATACTTATTTGCCCCACTGTATATTTTCAGGATCAATAGCAATATTGACGCCCTCCTGCGTCAATACTACTAGCTAGGATCGGGCAGACCGGAAGTCACTCGTGTAAAAATACGGTGGATCCGGTCGATTTTCAAACTAATATGCAATTGTAATCCTCTTTTTGAGTCCATCAGATCTCCTGAGTGGTAGATCGGGTAATAGTTGACTTGTCTTTGTTGATTTACTGCTGTCTTCTCTGCTCTAATAATAACCAACACGGCCCCGTGTTCAATACAAAACCCTCCTACTACAACAAAACAAGAAGGAACTAATATTCACATAGGAACTAAAGTTATACAACATAAAATATACAATATAAATGAATACTACATCACATTTATAAAATATAAACACATAATAAAATAAATAATAGCCCATTCAAATAAAATAAATCGAAATGAGCTAAAACACCTGTAATTAAATAATAAGAATAATACACAGATCCTGCTTACACAATTAAATATATAAATTTCTGTGTGTCGCTTTAACTTGAGAAAATCCACCAATAAAGCTTTTGAAAACCGTTCATACGAAAAAAAAAAGATTCATTGAGGCATTTCATTTGTAAAATACGTGTTAAAATCTTTGTCATTGGGATTGCTTTTCTCTATAGCACAGGACTTCTTTTATTTTTCTTTCTTTCAGAAAGAAAGCTGACCAATACGTGGGGTCTGAAAGGCAAATTGTTGTTGGATTATTATCTTTAAACACCCGCTACTTTTTGAGCAGAATTCTAGCTTTGTATAGGCTAATGTTCCTATTGTTGAAAGCACAAAAGTGTGTAATAAACACCTAGCACATTTATATGCTGCATTTTGTTTTCTTACTGTACCGAAAATGAACCAAACCGTGACCTTAAAACCGAGGTACATACCGAACCGAGATTTTTGTGTACCGTTACACCCCTACTGGGCACACACCTGACTTAAATTGTTTGGTAAAAATTGGTTTCAATTGCTCTTTAAGTCTCCTTAGGCAGAGGGTTCACTTACTTATTTTTCCTCCTTCTGGCATTGTTTGCATGCTATCTTCATTAAAATAGGAAAACCTATAAATGTATGGTTTTAGTTAAAGCGGACACTGTTTTTTCATCTGTGTGATTTTGAAAACGATAAGATCATGTTTGATGTGGATTTTATGCAGAAATGTGAGAAATTCCAAAAGGTTCAGGTACCTTTTCTTACCACAAAATATGTTTTAACTGTCTCAAAATGATTTTAATGACAATAATAATGCTATTTGAGATTTTTATGTCATTTCATATGCAGTTTAAAAACTATGTTTTATATTTACTTGGGTTATCTTTGGGGTTGTTCCGATCATGTTTTTTTGCTCCCGATCCAATCGTTTTAGTTTGAGCATCTGCCTATCCCGATATTTCCCGATCCGATTGCTTTTTTTTTTTTTTTATCCCGATTCAATTCCAATCATTCCCGATAATTTTTCCCGATCATATACATTTTGGCAATGCATTAAGAAAAAAATGAATAAAACTCGGACGAATATATACATTCAACATACAGTACATAAGTACTGTATTTGTTTATTATGACAATAAATCCTCAAAATGGCATTTACATTATTAACATTCTTTCTGTGAGAGGGATCCACGGATAGAAAGACTTGTAATTCTTAAAGGATAAATGTGACCTTGTATATTGTGACTAAATATTGCCATCTAGTGTATTTGTTGAGCTTTCAGTAAATGATACTGCAGGCATGCCTCAATGCATGATGGGAGTGGAACCATGATGGGAAGTAAAACCATGACTGTGCGTCGTGCTATCAATGCAGACCCGGCGGCATGGGGCATGAGGGACGGCCGTGCCCGCCCTAGCTCGATTAAACTGTACTGTGTAATGTTTTTTTTTTTTTTTAATCTTCCACAAAAACATACACACACGGAGAGGATGAAACAGGATATTCCAGTGTTTTTAAACCGATTGTGCCGCCGCCGTGAGAGATCGTCTGGTGTGCCGCGAGAAATGATCCAATGTCACTTTTTTTAACGTCGTCGGGCAAAGTTACAGTAGAAAGGAAGGAGTAGGCAAAAAGTTCTCGGTTGTGTGCCGATGAGTCGTGTTGCGTTCAAGAGTTGCTCGGATTTCTTGCCATCAGCCACCTTGCTCTACGCAACAATGTGGACCCCACCACGTCTACTGTCCATTATTTGAATCGTCAAGTGTCGATATACACAAAAGTGTCCTTTCTAGTTTATCCATATGTGGCGACCGTTAATCATCCCTTTTTGTTTTATTCCAACACATTATCGAAGACAGCAAGGTGGGAGATGGCTAGAAATCCGAGCAGTTCTTGAACGCGACACGAGCGGCTATCTGGCGCCATACAAGCTTAAACGTCATCTCCAAACGAATGCTTGTCGCCTCAGAACAAGTCGATGGACTATTTTGTACGCCTTTGTGAAAACACAGAGAAATGGGCAACTTTTTTGAGAAAAACTACAAAGGTAAATAAGAAAGTCCTGAAAGGCAGTTACTTTGTTGCTAAATCCCAAAAGTCCCAAACTGTGGCGGAGACGTTATTACTACCTGCCTGCAAAGCCATTGTCAGCCCTGATGTGCTTAAAGACATGGCTCAAGTCCCCTGTCTGATACTTTTTCAAGCCTAATTGCTAAACGTTTCACACTGAGTAAGTATAAATACTGCGAAATTATTTTGTAATTAAATATACTGTACAGAAAGTATTTTTGGAACATTTTGGTGTGGTGTGCCGCGAGATTTTTTCCAACGTATAAACGTCCCGTGACTCAGAAAAGGTTGAAAAACACGACACTATTCATCCTATCTTGAGCTGTCATCATTCAATTCAACCAATCTGAGCAGCGAATGTAGGCAATTTCTAGCCAATCACAGATAAGGGGGGGGGGGGGCGGGCTGAGTAGCCGGCCATTGGGTAATGCGATTGGACAGGGATTGCTCCGGGTACAGAAATGGCGATTTAGCGGCTATTCCGTTGGTTATTCAAATTGAAATGGACATCCGTGTTTTTTTCAAGAAACTAAAGACAAACTCAAGCCATGACAAAGACGCGGCCGAAAGTCAACATGAAGGGATAGCGCTGCCACCTCCTGCAGTTTCACTGACTGACACTATCATCATAAAATATACAGTGCCTTCCAAAAGTATTCGGCCCCCTTGAATCTTGCAACCTTTCGCCACATTTCAGGCTTCAAACATAAAGATATGAAATTTAATTTTTTTGTCAAGAATCAACAACAAGTGGGACACAATCGTGAAGTGGAAGAACATTTATTGGATAATTTAAACTTTTTTAACAAATAAAAAACTGAAAAGTGGGGCGTGCAATATTATTCGGCCCCTTTACTTTCAGTGCAGCAAACTCACTCCAGAAGTTCAGTGAGGATCTCTGAATGATCCAATGTTGTCCTAAATGACCGATGATGATAAATAGAATCCACCTGTGTGTAATCAAGTCTCCGTATAAATGCACCTGCTCTGTGATAGTCTCAGGGTTCTGTTTAAAGTGCAGAGAGCATTATGAAAACCAAGGAACACACCAGGCAGGTCCGAGATACTGTTGTGGAGAAGTTTAAAGCCGGATTTGGATACAAAAAGATTTCCCAAGCTTTAAACATCTCAAGGAGCACTGTGCAAGCCATCATATTGAAATGGAAGGAATGGATCAGACCACTGCAAATCTACCAAGACCCAGCCGTCCTTCCAAACATTCTTCTCGAACAGGGAAAAAACTGATCAGAGATGCAGCCAAGAGGCCCATGATCCCTCTGGATGAACTGCAGAGATCTACAGCTGAGGTGGGAGAGTCTGTCCATAGGACAACAATCAGTCGTACACTGCACAAATCTGGCCTTTATGGAAGAGTGGCAAGAAGAAAGCCATTTCTCAAAGATATCCATAAAAAGTCTCGTTTAAAGTTTGCCACAAGCCACCTGGGAGACACACCAAATATGTGGAAGAAGATGCTCTGGTCAGATGAAACCAGAATTGAACTTTTTGGCCACAATGCAAAACGATATGTTTGGCGTAAAAGCAACACAGCTCATCACCCTGAACTCACCATCCCCACTGTCAAACATGGTGGTGGCAGCATCATGGTTTGGGCCTGCTTTTCTTCAGCTGGGACAGGGAAGATGGTTAAAATTGACGGGAAGATGGATGCAGCCAAATACAGGAACATTCTGGAAGAAAAGCTGTTGGTATCTGCACAAGACCTGAGACTGGGACGGAGATTTATCTTCAGACAGGACAATGATCCAAAACATAAAGCCAAATCTACAATGGAATGGTTCAAAAATAAACGTATCCAGGTGTTAGAATGGCCAAGTCAAAGTCCAGACCTGAATCCAATCGAGAATCTGTGGAAAGAGCTGAAGACTGCTGTTCACAAACACTCTCCATCCAACCTCACTGAGCTCGAGCTGTTTTGCAAGGAAGAATGGGCAAGAATGTTATTCTCTCGATGTGCAAAACTGATAGAAACATACCCCAAGCGACTTGCAGCTGTAATTGGAGCAAAAGGTGGCGCTACAAAGTATTAACGCAAGGGGGCCGAATAATATTGCACGCCCCACTTTTCAGTTTTTTATTTGTTAAAAAAGTTTCAATTATCCAATAAATTTTGTTCCACTTCACAATTGTGTCCCACTTGTTGTTGATTCTTGACAAAAAATTAAATTTTTTTATCTTTATGTTTGAAGCCTGAAATGTGGCGAAAGGTTGCAAGTTCAAAGGGGCCGAATACTTTTGCAAGGCACTGTAACAGGTAAAAACGCCACTGTTACGGCTACATTTTCGTTGAAGAAGTGCCCCCCCCCCCAAAAAAAATGTAATGCCCCCCCTGTAATTTATTTCTGTAGCCGGGTCTGTATCAATGGATATATCTTCTCTGCTTTGGGAAATAACTTTAGATGTAAAGACAAAGATCTATTGCCACCTTGCTTCCCATGAGATTTCTAATCATAGGGAGAGGGATTGCAACGTATTAGCCAATTGAAGAAACGCTTCAAAGGCTGCCAAAGTTCTCTCTACTCATGTTGCGCTGCCTTTTATCTCTCTATAAAGGTAAAACTGTGTCATTACAGATTGAGCGCGATAATGAGTGAGAGGATCATGCAGCGGAGATTTTAATAGTGTTAAATATTTTAATGTGACACATTTTTTAATAAATTAATTGCCGGATATTTTTGATAACCCTACATTAAGCCTAAACTAAAGACTCTGGATGAGTGTAATATATTATGTCTGTAACGTTAAATACAATAAGAAAACGATTTAATTAAAATATATATTTATTAAAAAAAGGCCTGGCCGATATTTTTTTTTGATCGGACCCGATCGGTCGGCATCCCGATCGATCGGGACATCCCTAGTTATCTTTGTGATTCACATTTGTTCGATGATCTTAATAAACATTACGGTGGGGGAACTCCGCCGAAATATGTCGTGTTGCCGACCCAATATTTATTGACCAGGCTATGTCGTTCGCTAATGATTCCGAAACCTTCTCAGCATGTTATTTTTCGATCCCAGAAAAAAATAGAATACATCTAATATGTCTTTTTTCTAATCTTCCACAGATTATATGGCTGTTCTTTTTGTTCGTCATACTTGGTCTCGTCGCATCTAAATTGTAAGTTTCAGGGCCACAATCATTTTATTCTGTAATATATTGATTATATTCAGCCATAGAGGCTGTGAATTGACCTATTCATAGTGTGGCTACTTCGGTCACATGAACATTAGACTGTAAAGTTCTCATTTGTTTCACTTCACTTGTGTCGTTATGAAAGTGGACTTTGTTCTGTTTTTCTACGTCAGCCCATTGACCGTGAGCAGGAAAGGAGATGTTTGCATATATATTATTAAAAGTTCTTGTGTGCTTCTCTCAAGTTTTTGTCCCAACCTCTCCGCGATCTCCACAAGTCTGCGTCTCACTCACAACGTAGCTGTATCCTTCATTTTAAAAAAATAGCAATAGAACAATTTTTTATGTCTTCAAATTACTTGAAGTTTTTCCTTGACTAACATTTGTGCCAAGGGTGTGACCTTCCTCGCTCTTGGTAATGGAGCTCCGGACATCTTCAGCGCCATAGCCGCGTTTTCTCACCCTCACACCGCCGGGCTGGCAGTCGGAGCTTTATTTGGTAAGTCGTCGCACCGTAAGATTCGAATCGGAATGCCGACTCGTGCAAATGATCTGCGTTGTTGGCAGGTGCCGGTATATTTGTCACTACGGTCGTGGCGGGAAGCGTGGCCCTGGTCAAACCTTTCACCGTCGCCTCTCGTCCTTTTCTGCGTGACGTCATCTTCTACATGGTGGCAGTTTTCTGGACTTACCTCATCCTGTACAGAGGGACTACCACACTTGGAGAAACACTGGGTAAAACACACAAGAATCGATATCCCTGCTTTGCTTGCACTGTTGTTTTTGGCAAGCCTTTTCATTTTTGCCTTAGTCCTAGTCTTTTGGACCAAAATATCATAGACATCACTATCAGTTGACAGGGTGCGGGGCCTAAAACCAAAACAGGCACCTACCTTAGCCATATACAGTTGTGGTCAAAAGTTTACATACACTTGTGAAGAACATAATGACTTTTCTCCGATAGAGTGATTGGAACAGATACTTCTTTGTCACGAAAAACATTCATGAAGTTTGGTTCTTTTATGACTTTATTATGGGTTAACAGAAAAAGTGATCAAATCTGCTGGGTCAAAAATATACAGTGCCTTGCAAAAGTATTCGGCCCCCTTGAACCTTGCAACCTTTCGCCACATTTCAGGCTTCAAACATAAAGATATAAAATTTTAATTTTTTGTCAAGAATCAACAAGAAGTGGGACACAATCGTGAAGTGGAACAACATTTATTGGATAATTTAAACATTTTTAACAAATAAAAAACTGAAAAGTGGGGCGTGCAATATTATTCGGCCCCCTTGCGTTAATACTTTGTAGCGCCACCTTTTGCTCCACTTACAGCTGCAAGCCGCTTGGGGTATGTTTCTATCAGTTTTGCACATCGAGGGACTGACATTCTTGCCCATTCTTCCTTGCAAAACAGCTCGAGCTCGGTGAGGTTGGATGGAGAGTGTTTGTGAACAGCAGTCTTCAGCTCTTTCCACAGATTCTCGATTGGATTCAGGTCTGGACTTTGACTTGGCCATTCTAACACCTGGATACGTTTATTTTTGAACCATTCCATTGTAGATTTGGCTTTATGTTTTGGACCATTGTCCTGTTGGAAGATAAATCTCCGTCCCAGTCTCAGGTCTTGTGCAGATACCAACAGGTTTTCTTCCAGAATGTTCCTGTATTTGGCTGCATCCATCTTCCCGTCAATTTTAACCATCTTCCCTGTCCCTGCTGAAGAAAAGCAGGCCCAAACCATGATGCTGCCACCACCATGTTTGACAGTGGGGATGGTGTGTTCAGGGTGATGAGCTGTGTTGCTTTTACGCCAAACATATCGTTTTGGATTGTGGCCAAAAAGTTCAATTTTGGTTTTATCTGACCAGAGCACCTTCTTCCACATGTTTGGTGTGTCTCCCAGGTGGCTTGTGGCAAACTTTAAACCAGATTTTTTATGGATATCTTTGAGAAATGGCTTTCTTCTTGCCACTCTTCCATAAAGGCCAGATTTGTGCAGTGTACGACTGATTGTTGTCCTATGGACAGACTCTCCCACCTCAGCTGTAGATCTCTGCAGTTCATCCAGAGTGATCATGGGCCTCTTGGCTGCATCTCTGATCAGTTTTCTCCTTGTTTGAGAAGAAAGTTTGGAAGGACGGCCAGGTCTTGGTAGATTTGCAGTGGTCTGATGCTCCTTCCATTTCAATATGATGGCTTGCACAGTGCTCCTTGAGATGTTTAAAGCTTGGGAAATCTTTTTGTATCCAAATCCGGCTTTAAACTTTTCCACAACAGTATCTCGGACCTGCCTGGTGCGTTCCTTGGTTTTCATAATGCTCTCTGCACTTTAAACAGAACCCTGAGACTATCACAGAGCAGGTGCATTTATACGGAGACTTGATTACACACAGGTGGATTTTATTTATCATCATCGGTCATTTAGGACAACATTGGATCATTCAGAAATCCTCACTGAACTTCTGGAGTGAGTTTGCTGCACTGAAAGTAAAGGGGCCGAATAATATTGCACGCCCCACTTTTCAGTTTTTTATTTGTTAAAAAAGTTTAAATTATCCAATAAATGTTGTTCCACTTCACGATTGTGTCCCACTTGTTGTTGATTCTTGACAAAAAAATTAAATTTCATATCTTTATGTTTGAAGCCTGAAATGTGGCGAAAGGTTGCAAGATTCAAGGGGGCCGAATACTTTTGCAAGGCACTGTACATACATAGATCTGAAAAAGCGAATCATTGACTTGAACAAGTCAGGAAAGTCACTTGGAGCCATTTCAAAACAGCTGCAGGTCCCAAGAGCAACAGTGCAAACAATTGTTTGTAAGTATAAAGTGCATGGCACTGTTTTGTCACTGCCACGATCAATAAGAAAACGCAAGCTATCACCTGCTGCTGAGAGAAAATTGGTCAAGAGGGTGAAGATTCAACCGAGAATCACCAAAAAGCAGATCTGCCCAGAATTAGAAGCTGCTGGAACACAGGTGTCAGTGTCCACAGTCAAGCGTGTTTTGCATCTCCATGGACTGAGAGGCTGCCGTGCAAGAAAGAAGCCCTTGCTCCAAAAGCGGCACCTTAAGGCTCGACTGAAGTTTGCTGCTGATCACATGGACAAAGATAAGACCTTCTGGAGGAAAGTTCTGTGGTAAAAATCGAGAAAAGGTGAGGCCTTTAACTCCAAGTACACCATGCCTACCGTCAAGCACGGTGGTGGTAGCATTATGCTGTGGGGCTGTTTTGCTGCCAATGGAACTGGTGCTTTACAGAGAGTAAATGCGATAATGAAGGAGGAGGATTACCTTCAAATTCTTCAAGATAACCTAACTTCATCAGCCCGAAGATTGGGTCATGGGCGCAGTTGGGTGTTCCAACAGAACAATGACCCCAAACACACATCAAAAGTGGTAATGGAACGGCTAAATCAGGCTAGAATTAAGGTTTTCGAATGGCCTTCCCAAAGTCTCATTGAGAACTTGTGGACAATGCTGAAGAAACAAGTCCATGTCAGAAAGCCATCAAATTTAACTGAACTGCACCAATTCTGTCAAGAGGAGTGGTCAAAGATTCAACCAGAAGCTTGTGGATGGCTACCAAAAGCGCCTAATTGAAGTGAAAATGGCCAATGGACATGTTACCAAATATTAGCGCTGCTGTATGTATATTTTTGACCCAGCAGATTTGATCACTTTTTTCTGTTCACCCATAATAAAGTCATAAAAGAACCAAACTTCATGAATGTTTTTTGTGACAAAGAATTATCTGTTCCAATCACTCTATCAGAGAAAAATCAGAGTTGTAGAAATAACTGGAAACTCAAGAGAGCCATGACATTACGTTCTTCACAACTGTACGTAAACTTTTGACCACAACTGTATGAGTCTCCATGAGCAGCGGAAAAATAAAATCCCGATTAATTATTTTCTATATAAGCAGGGGTGCACATAAGTGGTCCGCATGCATACTGGACGTAGAACAACGCGCTGGCCCTCAACAGCTTCCATACGCTTTTGCGTACCGATGGCTGACCACTGTATTTGCGGCGGACACAAGAAAATAACTTCTCAAAATGTCGAAGAGGCAGGCCACACTGAGTAATCACTTCCGTGTTCCCCCACCCCCGTCAAAAGACGGACAGACGACAGAGACGTCACCGGAGCTACCGAAAAAAAGGACTTTTGCTGAAAAGTGGCTACAGGAGGTACCATGGCTAGAAGCAAATGATGCTCGCACGGAAATGCGGTACTAAATGTGCCGTGAGAATCCCAATGTCGCCGATAAGAGCAGCGCATTTTATGTAGGGTCAAAGAATTTCAGCCATCTAAACTTTGAAAAGCACGAAAAAAAACAGCATGTGGCAATTAAGCAAACTATCGATGTCAAACAGGACCCCACTCGCCGTATGGACAAGTGGCGGAATAAAGGTAATGAACAGCGACATGCACTGACAAACGTGTTTTTGCTCGCATTTTACAAAGCTAAACATGCGCGTTCAATGAGGTCTTATGAGGAGGACATCCCACTTTTAAAAAGGCTTGGAGTTAATGTGGGAGCCGCATAATGCCCTTTATTTTGAATTGGTGCTTTTTATTTCTTTACATTTCACTTCAAAGTAATGGCAATTTTGTTGTGCCAGTTGATGTTAATCAAGCATTAATTGTTAATATAAATAATTAAAGTTAATTGGCTCTAAGTAAAGCTTGTCATAAATTTATCGCATCAGGCGGGTCGGCTCTAAGCTCAATGAGGACCAAGTCACATCTCCAGGTCCTCCTCTGAGAACCTGGGCAAAAAAATTATGTGCACCCCTGTATATAAGTATAACTTAAAATGGCTATAAAAGTCTCAGATTTTACACTAGATGCAATCACCAAATGCAGATATAATCACCTACAGTGGGGCAAATAAGTATTTAGTCAACCACTAATTGTGCAAGTTCTCCCACTTGAAAATATTAGAGAGGCCTGTAATTGCCAACACGGTTAAACCTCAACCATTAGAGACAGAATGTGGAAAAAAAACAGAAAACTACATTGTTTGATTTTTAAATAATTTATTTGCAAATCATGGTGGGAAATAAGTATTTGGTCAATACCAAAAGTTCATCTCAATACTTTGTTATGTAGCCTTTGTTGGCAATAACGGAGGCCAAACGTTTTCTGTAACTCTTCACAAGCTTTTCACACACCGTTGCTGGCCCATTCCTCCATGCGGATCTCCTCTAGAGCAGTGATGTTTTGGGGCTGTCATTGGACAACACGGACTTCAACTCCCTCTGCAAATTTTTTATGGGGTTGAGACCTGGAGACTGGCTAGGCCACTCCAGGACCTTGAAATGCTTCTTACGAAGACACTCCTTTGTTGCCCTGGCTGTGTGTTTGGGATCATTGTCATGCTGAAAGACCCAGCCACGTCTCATCTTCAATGCCCTTGCTGATGGAAGGCGATTTTTCACTCAAAATGTTTCGATACATGGCCCCATTCATTCTTTCCTTTACACCAGGCATGTTCAAAGTCCGGCCCGGGGGCCAAATGCAGCCCGTGGTCAGATTTCATCCGGCCCCCAGCCTCTGGCATAAAATTAATAACGTCTGGCCCACACACAGACTTAATAAATTGGTCAGCAGTACTGCTACCAGCATATGAAGTAGCTTACACACTAAATGCTGCTCCTCATTTACCCACTAAAAGGAAGCAGCACTCTAAGCAACATTACCACATGTGACCCTTTACTCCCAATTTTCTAAAATGGCGGCAATCAACAAAAAAAAAGTTGACTGCAATGGCTGGAGCTTCAAGGATAGGTATTTCGTAACTAAAATACGCAACGACTGTGTCTGCCTCATTTGCAAAGAGACAGTCGCTGTTTTTAAAGAGTTCAATATGAGGCGATATTACTAAACAAGACACGCTGACATGTACGAAAAGATTGCAGGGTAGATACGTAGCGAGAAATTGAAGCAACTTGAAGCTAGTTTGATTTCACAGCAGCAGTATTTCGCAAGAGCCCGAGAGTCGAAAGAGAACGCCACAAAGGCTAGTTGCGTAATTGTTGAAATTATTTAAAAAAAAAAAAAAAAAGTTGTGCTGCAACGATTAATCGATTAACTCGAGTATTCGATTAGAAAAAAATAAGCGAACTAAATGTTGTTGCTTCGAGTACTCGTTTAATTGAAGTGACATTGTAATGGTTGATTTTAAAAGTGTTTGCATTTAATTTTACTGATGAGGGTGGATACAATGCCCTCTGGTCTGCCTCTTTTCACATGGCTGAATCCAACTGCTCCCTGTTAAGACCGACATAAGCTAACTTTTTGTTTGCGCGAATGTTTTTTTAATGCATTCTTAATTTAGTTTGTAGGTATATTTAGCCGTTTTTTGTGGGAATATGTGCCTGAAGCACTTGTTAAGAGCATTGTAAAAAACAAAAACAAAAAAAAACTTAACATTTTATAGCATTTAAGCTAGTAGACTTTTTCTATCCAAGTTAGCCCATTGTTCTTTTGTTGTACACAGATCCTCATTTTAAAAAAAAAAAGATATCGTTTGAGGTTCAGCTCTCAGCTCAGGTGTTTTAATTTTTCATGTTCCTTATCCGATTACTCGATTATTCGAACAAACTAGTCCATCGATTAATCGACTACTAAAATATTCGATAGCTGCAGCCCTATAATAAAGCAAATGTGACACACAGGATGGCTTGCTAAAATTTGCTTAAATATATTGTTCTACGTAAAGGACGTCAGTCAAGGTCGGCCCCCCACATTTTTACCACACCAGATCTGGCCCCCTTTGCAAAAAGTTTGGACACCCCTGGTCTTGATTCTTGGTTAAAAGTAAACTATGAGGCTAGTCAGTTACAAAAATTAGCCGCCTCCATGTATAAACAAAGAAGAAAATTCCTGCGAATAAATGCTTCAATCACGCATACATGGTACGAAAAATACCGTATTTACCTTGAATCCTCAAACAAATCACTCCTGAGACAATCCTTCCTGTTTGTATGCAGTACAACTTTTGTAGTTACAGTGCCTTGCAAAAGTATTCGGCCCCCTTGAATCTTGCAACCTTTCTCCACATTTCAGGCTTCAAACATAAAGATATGAAATTTAATTTTTTTGTCAAGAATCAACAACAAGTGGGACACAATCGTGAAGTGGAACAACATTTATTGGATAATTTAAACTTTTTTAACAAATAACAAACTGAAAAGTGGGGCGTGCAATATTATTCGGCCCCTTTACTTTCAGTGCAGCAAACTCACTCCAGAAGTTCAGTGAGGATCTCTGAATGATCCAATGTTGTCCTAAATGACCGATGATGATAAATAGAATCCACCTGTGTGTAATCAAGTCTCCGTATAAATGCACCTGCTCTGTGATAGTCTCAGGGTTCTGTTTAAAGTGCAGAGACCATTATGAAAACCAAGGAACACACCAGGCAGGTCCGAGATACTGTTGTGGAGAAGTTTAAAGCCGGATTTGGATACAAAAAGATTTCCCAAGCTTTAAACATCTCAAGGTGCACTGTGCAAGCCATCATATTGAAATGGAAGGAGCATCAGACCACTGCAAATCTACCAAGACCCGGCCGTCCTTCCAAACTTTCTTCTCAAACAAGGAGAAAACTGATCAGAGATGCAGCCAAGAGGCCCATGATCACTCTGGATGAACTGCAGAGATCTACAGCTGAGGTGGGAGAGTCTGTCCATAGGACAACAATCAGTCGTACACTGCACAAATCTGGCCTTTATGGAAGAGTGGCAAGAAGAAAGCCATTTCTCAAAGATATCCATAAAAAGTCTCGTTTGAAGTTTGCCACAAGCCACCTGGGAGACACACCAAACATGTGGAAGAAGGTGCTCTGGTCAGATGAAACCAAAATTGAACTTTTTGGCCACAATGCAAAACGATATGTTTGGCGTAAAAGCAACACAGCTCATCACCCTGAACACACCATCCCCACTGTCAAACGTGGTGGCAGCATCATGGTTTGGGCCTGCTTTTCTTCAGCAGGGACAGGATAGATGGTTAAAATTGACGGGAAGATGGATGCAGCCAAATACAGGAACATTCTGTAAGAAAACCTGTTGGTATCTGCACAAGACCTGAGACTGGGACGGAGATTTATCTTCCAACAGGACAATGATCCAAAACATAAAGCCAAATCTACAATGGAATGGTTCAAAAATAAACGTATCCAGGTGTTAGAATGGCCAAGTCAATGTCCAGACCTGAATCCAATTGAGAATCTGTGGAAAGAGCTGAAGACTGCTGTTCGCAAACACTCTCCATCCAACCTCACTGAGCTCGAGCTGGTTTGCAAGGAAGAATGGGCAAGAATGTCAGTCTCTCGATGTGCAAAACTGATAGAAACATACCCCAAGCGACTTGCAGCTGTAATTGGAGCAAAAGGTGCCGCTACAAAGTATTAACGCAAGGGGGCCGAATGATATTGCATGCCCCACTTTTCAGTTTTTTATTTGTTAAAAAAGTTTAAATTATCCAATAAATTTTGTTCCACTTCACGATTGTGTCCCACTTGTTGTTGATTCTTGACAAAAAATTACAATTTTATATCTTTGTTTGAAGCCTGAAATGTGGCGAAAGTTTGCAAGGTTCAAGGGGGCCGAATACCTTTGCAAGGCACTGTAAATCCAATCGTAAGTAAATCCAAGCTTAAATCCGACATGCGTTTGCAGTCTTCAGCTATTACTAAATGAAGCTCAGCCCCCTCTGATAAGGCGTCGCACAAAGAATGACGAAGTGACAGGTCAATAGTGATGATGTCTATGGCTTGTAATATTTTTGTGCATATTTCATGTTTGCAGGGTACTTGGGCCTGTATGTGGTGTATGTGATGACAGTCATCATCAGCGCCTACATCTATAGCAGACAGAAACGGATGCGAAGTGCCACGATCGACAGTGTTTCACATATTCAAGGTTTAATTAACACGCCTGAATACGCAGGAACCGAGACAAATTCCTTAATACTTTGTTTCCTCCGCAGAGGCGTTTGAGTCGTCGGACTCGTATGATAACATTCCCCCTCTCCTCGCTGGAACGGAGGAATACGGTGGGAAAGCAGACACACAATGACACATACATGAGTAGACACAAAAACTGTTTTTAACTCTTACAGTGCCATTGACAGAGGTGGGTAGAGTAGCCAAAAATTTTACTCAAGTAAGAGTAGCGCATAGACTTCATAATGATTGACAGGTCAGATTCGACGTTCAGTGCACCACGCCTTCAAGTAAGGCGCCATCCCACAATCCACTTCAGTTATTCGGAGTCGGTGGAAGCGAGACATGCTGCGATCCAACGCTGGATTTATGTTGAAAAAGTCTGAAAGCTGTACGACATACAAACAAAAGGTTAAACGTCCCGGCCAATCAGCTTGCGTTATTCTCGAGTGATGCTGGCCAGCGAATCAGATCAGTGGATTTTGAGTTTGAGGACGGGCTCTCCTTGCCTTCTGCTCGCGAACGGGCAGCTTTTATGCCATATTTTCTAATTTAAAAAAAAATATATATATATAAGAATATATTAGTGCTATCAAATTTATCGCTTTAACGGGCGGTAATTAATTTTATTATTTAATCATGTTAAAATATTTGACGCATTTAACGCATGCGCAAAAAGACCTGCTCATGCATTGCCTCAAACAGATTACAAAGACGCGGTTTTATTGCACATTGAGAGCTAAGAGGTAGAGAAATGCGAGTGGACACAGGCGTTCATTGGACCACGCCGTTTATTGGCATAAGCTTTGGCAACTGTTTCACAACAAACATAACTATTGTGGCGAGCGACGTGCGGAAGAATGACAGGACATGATCTTTTTCTTAACACGCTTCATTGAACACAACGCACAACATATACCATTTGCAGCCACCACTGACAGTCATGGTTGCCCAACTTCCAATCATGCATTTGGGCGGAACAGTTAAGTCACCACAGTATCATTTAGTGAAAGCACAACAAAAAGAATATTCCTATCCCTCAAAAAAAGTCATGTTCACAAAAAGAAAACGCTCAATGAAAAGAGAACTGGCATTCCCAATAAAAAAGCTATGCAAAATACACATAAAACTTACTCAGACTTTGGTCAAATTCTATTCAAACATTTCGTTTAGCTCAACAAATACACCAGGTGGCAATATTTAGTCACAATATTCAAACTATCAGAGGTCTCGTACGTTGTGAAGTCTACACTCAAAGGAACGTAAGGTACAATGAAACTACGACGTCCATCAAGGGGCAAAACGTACTTAGTGGCTAGATCTCTAATTACCGTATTGGGCCGGATATAAGACGGTGTTTTTTGCATTGAAATAAGACTGAAAAAGAGGGGGTCGTCTTATATTAGCGGTCTAGACATTATACCCATTCACGACGCTAGATGGCACCAGATATCATTGAAGCGTTGTTCTGTCATGACAAATCTCAGCTACTCTCAAGTTTAACCAGTTTGCATTATTTTATTGCAATGTTTTTCCTTATTCAGATTTGTTTCAAGACTACGGTTAACGTTAGACTTCACTTTGATGGTTAATGCCGTTATTGCAATTTTGTTGTTTTATCAAAATAGATTTGTTTATTTACATTTCAAAAACCAGAAGCCATTCATTTACGAATGTGATTGCACTTTAGTTTACATATTCAAATATTCAGATATTAAGATTTGAATGAGGCAAAATAACATGCTTTTTGTCTCAAATATATTGTTACAATCATGTGTTTCGGATGTACTGTAATTATTTTCTGTATAAAAATTGATTTGGTGTTCAAAAAGTCTTTTTTCAAACTTGAGTCTTGAAAAAGAGGGGGTCGTCTTATAATCAGGGCCGTCTTATATTCGGGCCAATACGGTAATTTAAAACTCGCCATTGACACCTTGTGGTGCATTTTAATCAATACATTACGTAGTTAAAGACACTGTGGAAGAACGGCAGGGAGCCCATGTGACGTCCCGCTCGGCGACGTCAACAATGGCGAGCTATTAGTTTATTTTTTTGATTGAAAATTTTACTAATTTTTATTAAAACGAAAACATACAGAGGGGTTTTAATATAAAATTACTATAACTTGTACTCACATTTATCTTTTAAGAACTGCAAGTCTTTCTATCCGTGGATCCCTTTAACAGAAAGAATGTTAATAATGTTAATGCCATCTTGTGGATTTATTGTTATAATAAACAAATACAGTACTTATTAGAGCTGGGAAACTTTGGGCACCTAACGATTCGATTACGATTCAGAGGCTCCGATTCGATTATAAAACGATTATTGATGCATCCCCCTCATTTTTTTTTTTTAATGTTTTGTACATTAGTTCCAAAATTGTTCAAAAATACTCTCAGGCTAAACCAAACTACTATTTCAGTATCAAGTTAACATATAGCAGTAAACAAATATACAAAAATAACAGTAAATAAAAAACTAGTCCCCATTCTGTATCAGCAGCTTTAAACTACTTTCAATTAATTTAATGTTGTGAATCAACCGTTAAAGTTGTTAAAATTGCTCCCGTTATTCCATAATTTCTCTTTTGTCTACTTTCGACATGTGAAAGTTTTAAAACTATTTTAAAGATAGATTCAAGTCAATATTTTACCGATTTAGGAGTATTTTGGATAAAAAGTTAATTAGGTTCACTTAGAAGGTTCGCTACAACACCCTTGCAGGGAAGTGTACTGCTATAAGATGACGGCCGTTTACTAAGTCCGCATCTAGCTTTTTGTAGATGTGCTGCTAACACTACCGAATCTATATTGCATCTAGGCCTATATAAATGATATCTACCGTAACATAATGTGGATGTACTTTGTAGCATCTTTTCGGCAGCAGTCACGTATGTTGTTGTGTTTTCTTTATCTCGTGGCATGAGTTGAGCTAGAGCCGTGAGTTGAGCATTGGCATTACCCGAGGGGCCGGGTAATGAGAAGCATGATGTTTAGCTACTCTTGCTCCGTCCCTAATTGCGTCCCGAAGACCGCGCAGCACGCTGAGTGTGTTGTACTTCCGCTTTACTTGGCATATTTCAATAATCGGAAATTGGATGTTTGTAATTCGTTCTCGGATCTTCCACGGCCGAATCGCGAATAATCTAAGAATCGGAAATTTTGCACACCTCTAGTACTTATGTACAGTATGTTGAATGTATATATCCCTCTTGTGTCTTATCTTTCCATTCCAACAATAATTTACAGAAAAATATGGCATATTAATATATTAATATATAATATTAATATATAATATAATAATATATTAATTTTAATCGTTTGACACCCCTAATATATATATATATATTCTAGGGCTGTCAAACAATTAAAAGTTTTATTCGAATTAATCACAGCTGAAAAATTAATTAATCGTAATTAATCGCAATTCAAACCATCTCTAAAATATGCCATATTTTTCTGTAAATTATTGTTGGAATGGAAAGATAAGACCGAGATGGATATATACATTGAACATACAGTACATAAGTACTGTATTTGTTTATTGTAACAATAAGTCAACAAGATGGCATTACCATTATTAACATTCTGTTAAAGCGATCCATAGGTAGAAAGACTTGTAGGTCTTAAAAGATAAATAAAAATAATAAATTATATAAATATATAAATATTTATAGTAAATAAATAAAAGATAATAACTAGTACAAGTTATAGAAGTTTTATATTAAAACCCCTCTTCTTGTTTTCGTTTTAATACAATTTGTAAAATTTTCAATCAAAAAATAAACTAGTAGCCCGCCATTGTTAATGTCAATAATTACTTACACAATGCTGATGGATGCTGAAACCTATAAAATCAGTCGCACCCAAGCGCCAGCAGAGGGCGTCAAAACTCCGAAAAACACAACAAGTACATTTTTCACTTTGCTGTCCTTCTAATATGTTTGAGCGGGGCATTTGTACGTTAATTGCGTCAAATATTTTAACGGGATTAATTAAAAAAATTAATTACCGCTCGTTAACGCGTAAATTTTGACAGCCCTAATATATATATATATGTATATATATATATTTTTTTTTCCTGAAAAAATCATCCGCGATAGACTGAGGGCGTGAAATTCGAAGCACGAAGTAGCGAGGGATCACTGTATTATGTTTTTTATAATTGATCCTAGAAGTAGCAGATAAAGTGCAAACAGATCAGGCCCTAAAATACAGCCTTGTGGCACCCCACAAGGTTTGTGAGGAGGAAAATTCTCCAATTATTACCGAGAAGGTCCTATGTTCCAGGTACGATTTAAACCAAAAAAGTGCTCTTAACGAGATACGAGGAGAATGCTGCTGTGATAGTCCGCGGTTTAGTAAAACAAGGACAAGTAGGTTTCCATTATTCACAGAATGAATAATGATAAAGTTTTTAGAAAACTAGAAACCTATTGTTCAAACACTTGAAGTGATAGAGAAAAACTGAGATTTGTTTGGGATTCTGTACCCAGAAATTTGTTAAAAACCGGTGTCAGACCGAAAACATTAAAAAAAATGAACCGTCTGATAAGACTATGACTAAGAGGGCTTAAGAGGCCACTTCCCTCTGTGTAACGGTGCGTAAAATGCTGATAGTGGATTCCAAAGCAAACAAACGCAACTAAGCAGTTTTACCAGTATTTATTTGAAGCAAAAGAGCATGCGAGCATGTGAATAAATACTGACAATAGGCTTTTGTCTACATGGAAAAGCTGAATTGATTGAAGGGATCCACGGATAGAAAGACTTGTAGCTCTTAAAAGTAGTGTTGCACCGATACCATTTTTTGGGCCCGATACCGATACAGATACCTGGCTGTGCAGTATCGGCCGATACCGATACCATTCCGATACCACTCTGTTTGCAAAAAAAAAAAAAAAAAAATTATATGTATATCAGAGGTTGCGCTAGACATTTTCGTTGTCTGTCATTTTGACTGACAGGGTCATAAAAATCCGGTCATAATCTATTTTTACCCGTCACTTAAATTTTTTAATGATAATGACAGGGGTGCACATAAGTGGTCCGCATGCGCGCATGCGGACTGGACGTAGACAAATGCGCTGGCCCTCAACGGCTTCCATACGCTTTTGCGTACCGATGGCTGACCACTCTATTTGCGGCGGACACGAGAAAATTCTTCTCAAAATTTTGAAGAGGCAGGCCACACTGAGTAATTACTTTAGTTATGGGACGAAATGAGCCGAGGTTCCGAAGCTTGTGTCGAGTAATGGGAGGGGGGTTTCCACGAAGCTTGTAGCGAGGCGCGCTTCATTTCGGCAAAACCCGGAAATGATGACGCGGGAAGCCTCGCCGGCGGCCGGCTGAATCTCGTGAGTGCTTCGGAAGTGATCCAACGTTTGGCGCACATTGCAAAAACAGGACAGACTACGGTATAAATTGGTTGCAAAACGCAATGGCGATCGCCTGTTATCTCACATTTTGTGGATTTCGGGCTCTTGTACTTGTTACATCTGTGCGCAACAGTGCAACCAGTGCAATCTTTTTTCGAGCCTTGTCCTTTGCTTGCGATGGAACCTGCGCGAAAAGAGCGATCCTCCCCTGTATGGGAACATTTTGATTTGAATGCTTTCAAAAAGGTAAGGGAGAAAAACTACTTTAATATAAATGTGAGTGTGTGTGTGTACTTATCTGAACCAAACATCAACAGAATGAACAATCCATTAGTGTACTGGGAGGCACAAAAGAATACCAACCCAAATTTATATAAACTGGCACTTTCTCTGCACCCCAGCTTCATCTGTGCCTTGTGAAAGAATATTTTCTAAAGCTGGTGAAATTCATTCATTCATTCATTCATTTTCCATGCCGCTTTTCCTCACGAGGGTCGCAGAGGTGCTGGAGCCTATCCCAGCTAACTCGGGGCAGTAGGCAGGGGACACCCTAAACTGGTTGCCAGCCAATTGCGGGGCACAAGGAGACATACAACCATTCACGCACGCACACACTCATACCTACGGACAATTTAGAGTGTTCAATCAGCCTACCATGCATGTTTTTGGGATGTGGGAGGAAACCGGAGTTCCCGGAGGAAACCCACGCAGGCACGGGGAGAACATGCAAACTCCACACAGGAAGGCCGAAGCCCGGGATTGAACCCATGATCTTAGAACTGTGAGGCAGACGTGCTAACCACTCAGCCACCGTGCCGCCTAGCTGGTGAAATATTTTCCAAAAAAAAAAAAGAAACTGTTTAAAGCCAGCCACTGTGGGAAAGCTATTATTTCTAAATAAAAATGAATAACAAATTACCCTTAGCACTTGTTGTATTTTGTTCACATACTAAATTACTTACACAAGCACATTCATATCTTTGTCTTAAGCAAATAGCCATTGAATTCTTAACAATGTTGACCTCTTGGGCTTCTAGACCACTTGATGGCGCCATAGGGTAAATGAAGCACCATGAAGCTTTGCTACATGTGCAAACCAATTGGCTGCAAAGCTTCATTGCTTCATGAGGCTTCATTTGGCCATCACTAAATTACTTCCGTGTTCCCCCACCCCCGTCAAAAGACAGACAGACGACAGAGACGTCACCGGAGCTACCGAAAAAAAGGACTTTTGCTGAAAAGTGGCTACAGGAGGTACCATGGCTAGAAGCAAATGATGCTCGCACGGAAATGCGGTACAAAATGTGCCGTGAGAATCCCAATGTCACCGATAAGAGCAGCGCATTTTATGTAGGGTCAAAGAATTTCAGCCATCCAAACTTTGAAAAGCACGAAAAAAAAACAGAGCATGTGGCAATTAAACAAACTATCGATGTCAAACAGGACCCCACTCACCCTATGGACAAGTGGCGGAATAAAGGTAATGAACAGCGACATGCACTGACAAACATGTTTTTGCTCGCATTTTACAAAGCTAAACATGCACGTTCAATGAGGTCTTATGAGGAGGATATCCCACTTTTAAAAAGGCTTGGAGTTAATGTGGGAGCAGCATAATGCCCTTTATTTTGAATTGGTGCTTCTTATTTCTTTACATTTCACTTCAAAGTAATGGCAATTTTGTTGTGCCAGTTGATGTTAATCAAGCATTAATTGTTAATATAATTAATTAAAGTTAATTGGCTCTAAGTAAAGCTTGTCATAAATTTATCGCATCAGGCGGGTCGGCTCTCAAGCTCAATGAGGACCAAGTCACATCTCCAGGTCCTCCTCTGAGAACCTGGGCAAAAAAATTATGTGCACCCCTGGATAATGATGACATATTCAATAGTATTTAGTTTTCATTCATTTTTAATTAATATTGTGACGCTTGCTTGGCGGCGAAAAATTAGACACGGAAGTCGTGGTATTTTTCTCCCTTTTTACTCTGCTTACCGCCAACAACTCCGCCCCCAAAGAAAAAGAGGCAACGATATAGACCCCAATCACCAACGTCACACAATGATCTTAATTGTGGTTGTCAGCCCAAAATCTTCGAAATATATATTAAATGCATCTTACCAGATATAAAATGACTACTACATAGTCTGTAGTGATCGTTTGGTTCCCAGATTTCTTGTCGAATTACAGCAGTCCATCTCGCTCTCATCTTCGGGTCTCTCAGAATACGGTAGAACTTCAAGTCTCTCAGTCTATCTTCTCTGTTACTGCAACCAACCGCCACACACGCCTTCACCATTTTGATTATTAATGTTAACGAGCAGAAAAACACGCCGTAATAGGAGGCATGTACGTAGCGGTAATGAGTAAACATGACGAGCTGACACACAATATGGCGGCTCCAGTCAGGGGGGCGGAGTTGTGACATCATGTGATTGTGGTCTATACACAGGCGGCAATCTTGTCCATCAATTGGATGACAAGGATGCTGGCACACCGGGTGCACCAATAAGAACCTCGCGTTGATGTGTCAATCACGGTGCCGCCGCCAGACCCCGGTGACGCTACAATATTCTGACAGAAGAGCCAACGACGTCATGCATTAAGAGAGACAATAGCTAATTAATATGCTCACTCGCCACCCTGTGGTCTGGGGTGTGAATTGCAACCTGTCAAAATGACGGACGGACTTCAGTTTTTTCCGTCACCGTTTTAAAATACCGGTCAACGACGGAAAATATCCGGTTAACGCGACCCCTGATGTATATGAAACTTTTTTTTTATTTCGAGCATGCACACACAAAAGAAACAAAAAACATACAATATAATTCAACAAAAATAATTGCACTCGAAAGGGAGTGGGAAGAAGAAAAAACTTATTTTGTCCCACCCCTGATCTCATTGTCCAGCATCCTTACTCGTGGGATACTCCTGTCCACACAATGAAAAAGAAGAAAAAGGAAAAACACAAAAACAACTAAACCAACAGACAACCAACTAATGTTGGCTCATTCACAAAAAATTTCAATATTTACACCAACTGACATAAACAGCAACACACATTGTAAGCAAATGTCATTATATTGTGACCAGACCATATTTTTATACAGCGATTTAAATTTTTGGATATTCTGACACTGCTTGAAATGATTGTCTAAATCGTTCCAGAGTTTCACTCCACATACAGACACACGAAAACGTTTGCAAGTGGTTCGAAACCTTGGCAACATAAAATCTCCAGAGCCTCGCAGACTATGGATATTATCACGAACCTTAAAGAGCATATGACACGAGAAAAAAAGTCTTAAATGGCATTATTATGTGAATTAGAATCATATTTTGAGACGATTCGACTATATACAACAATTTAGCAAAGCACAGATGACGAGAAATTAGTCTTTTAATCTGCTGGTTAGCCACGCCTACCATTATTGGGCTTTAGCGTCCCCAACAGGTGGATGACGTCAGCGGTAGACTATGCTCATCGGTTTTACTATTCAGCCCATTGAGGGGGAATTATTCAGAACGAGGAAAACGCGACGAAGAGAGCCACAAAATGTCAGT
The DNA here is from genome assembly GCF_030265065.1 of Corythoichthys intestinalis. Taxonomy (NCBI): domain Eukaryota; kingdom Metazoa; phylum Chordata; class Actinopteri; order Syngnathiformes; family Syngnathidae; genus Corythoichthys; species Corythoichthys intestinalis. The sequence goes on along the minus strand of NC_080397.1, from coordinate 56,126,918 downwards.
GTTTCAGTCTCTCTCCTACAATATTTTTACAGGATATTCTTTTTATCCAAGTATTTTTCCCCAATAGCTATATAAATGGCTTGAGAAGGACCAGTCAGCCCGTCGAGGGGGAACTATTCACAACGAGGAAAACGCGACGAAGAGAGCTGCAAAATGTCATTGTTTCTGTCTCTTTACTTCAATATTTTTACAGGATATTCTTTTTATCCAAGTATTTTCCCCAATTGCTAAATAAATGGCATGGTCATGACAAATAACAGTCTTGTGCTAAATGGAATATGAAATCATAAAAATGCATTTACTGGCAAAATTACTCCATAATGGTCAAAACTGTCGACTTCACCTTTACTGTCGCACCTCCCGAACGATATTTTATGACACCTAAATCGGACATATTTCCCTTCCCCGGCTTCGGAGAATGTAAATGAACCAGAAGGCATGACAGCTAGCCGACATGCTAACCCGAACCGAGTGATGTTTCAAAGTCTTCAAAGTGGAAAATCACACATAGCTATCCTGGATTATTTGACATGACGACCCGGTTGTCTATTGTCGTTGCGGATCGGCAAACCACCCGGCGGAGAGCAATTTACAGTTCGTTCCCCGGAGGAGGGTGGCTGGAGCTAACGCAGCTAACATGCTGCTGCTAATGCATTAGGAGAGCTTTTTACATGCCTATCAATGATCAAACGTAAGTAGTCCTTCATTTAAAGGAAGTTTGTAGTGTTTACTTTGTAATCGCTGTATTCGTATTTGACATAATACAAAACAAGATGTTTACTCACTTCCTCGTAAGTCCAATGGTCCCACAGTAAATATCCACGGTGAATGGGAACCTTTTGAAACTCCAAAAAGGCGCATACGCCTCTCCCTCATACAAAAATATTTTTCTGCAGCCGTTTGGCTGGCGTGATGCGAAAAATAAACGTATTCATCCGCAAAATCAGCTGAATCCTTCGTCCTCATACACAACAGTAAGCTGTATAATGAAGAGGACGTCTTCTACCGTACACGTCACAGCGCCCTCCTCCTCAATGCAAGACCGAAGCCGGAAGTCACTCATTTTCCTGGCGCGGGATTCAAAAAACTAAATAAATATAGCGATCGCTTCCACACACATCCAAGCGGTCCATTTCATTCAGGAGCATAAAATACCGCGTGTATTACGAAATAAACATGCTTTTTCGTGTCACAGGCACTTTAAATAGGTTTTGTAAATTTTGGGGCAGTAATTCATTTTTTGCTTTAAATAGCATTATAACTGTATGATAGTTTACAAGATCTTTGATTTTTAATAGTTTTGAGAGAGCAAATAAACGGTGGGTGTGATCGAGAAATCCAACCTTATGTATGATTCGTACCTCACGTTTCTGAAATGTGACTAATGAGTTGATGGCAGATTTGTAAGTGTTTCCCCACACTTCAATACAATATGTGAAATATGGGAGCACTAGAGAACAGTACAAAGTGCGGAGTGCACTGTCATCAAGGTATGATTTCACTTTGTTTATTAGTGACAGGCTTTTGGAGATCTTGGTTTTGATGTGTCTGATGTGGGGTTTCCATGATAATTTACTATCTACAATAACTCCTAGAAATTTGAATTCATTCCCGATTGGGACCCCATCAATCTTTATTTGTAGTTCTGCATTACATTTTAGGTTACTAAATATCATTACCTTTGTCTTATTTAAGTTAAATGATAATTTATTTATATCCATCCACCTCTTTAATTTACTTAATTCCTCATTTACGGTAGTTACCAATTCATTTTGGTTTTCACTACTATAGAATATGTTTGTGTCATCTGCAAAAAGTATAAATTTCAATAACTGAGATACACTATATATATCATTGATATAAATATTAAATAATTTTGGTCCCAAAACAGACTATATGTGTATGTGGGTGTGTGTGTGTGTGCGTATAACGGATGCAACGATACACTTAAGTCACGGTTCGGTACGATTTTCTTGCCTGGCTCTGCCAGACTATTCTCCCTGTATTTTTCAAACACTGAGAGAAAATAGTCTGGGAACCATCCCATTAACGGCCTTTTCGAGCAGGTACAAAATCAATCGACAAATCAGATTCCTTTATTTGCGTGACGTGTTCTTAAAGAGCAACGTCACTCTTGCGCGTCGAAAGTCATCTCCACAACACAGATGGTCAACGGTAGAGGCGAGAATATGTTCCAATCCACGGTAAAATCAGTTTTAAATGACCAAAAACACATCGACACGAGTCATTGACAACAGTCTGTCTCGCGCTAGCCATGTTGAATAAACTCCGCTCTCTTCGTATGTTTACTTCCGCGCGCAAGTCCCTCGTCCGTCCCTCGTGATATTACCAACGTCACGTCTGCCCGTCGCTGATTGGTCCACCCCGCTGTCTGTTTGCTGTGGCTTGCTCTGCCCTGGAAATTGTATCCGCTTGAATGGTGGCCAGACTCAATAGCTGGAACAGCGGTGAGTCTGGTGTACCAGACAAACGATTTTCAATACATTTAATGCTCTGAAACAGAAAATACAACTGTTAATATTATTATTATTGAGTTTTTTTTTTTTTTTTTTGCTAACAAGCAAAAATAACAGTGCCTTCATATAAACAAGCATCTTAGTGCATAATATTTATGTGCTTACTTCTTACTGACCTGAAGAAAAATTTTGTATACAAGTGCTGAAAACAATTTTTACTGTATTTTTACTACTTATTTTTACTAGATTTTACTGTATTAGCAGCTATATTTAAACATCCTATTTGTGGTCCGAGTCCATCTGTAACATGTACTGAATTAACAGTATTTGCAGCATTATCTATAGTCACTGTTATGGGTTGATTTGGCCTGCTTAACCTCCATTCAGTCATGGCGGTTTCTATTTAATCAATGTAGTCTATGGACTACGCGTTGCTCTGGGCTCACGCAGCTAATGGCATGGGATCTAATATAGCACATCTAGGTTGCTATTTGATGATATCTAGTGTGTGCGCGCGACAGTTGGCATGGGATCTAACATAGGACATCTAGATTGCTATTTGATGATATCTAGTGTGCGCACTGCACCGTTTGAGTGTTCTCTGCCTCTGGCCACAGAAGTCACTTCTGCTCATTACTGCACAACACCAGCATATTACAATCTACAGTGGTACCTCTACATACGAAGTTAATCCGTTCCAGGACCTTGTTTGTAAGTCGAAATGGTCGTATGTCGAGCAGGATTTTCCCATAGGAATACATTATAATTCCATTAATTTGTTCCACAGCCCAAAAACCTTCACTAAATCCTTAAAAAATACTGCTGGTACTATTACAAATGGCAATTACACATAGCAAAACAAATAAATTATAAATCAAAATCGGAATAATAATAATAATAATAATAATAATTCCTGTAACAATGTAACAAATCGGGTTCTAATGTGGCGGACGTTTTTTGCTGACCCTGAACGCACCGCGGGGCTGACGTGCCAGAGACAGACCGGTGAGCTTGAGTTTCACTTTCACTTTGAATGTTTTCTTGAGAACACCGTCAATTGCGGCAGACAGAAGGTGTTTTTGTTTTGACTAAGTTGTGAAATAAATGATAAAAACGTGGCGAAGTTGGCGATTTCTCTGGAGATGTTACCACAATAAGAATTGTCAGCTTAACTTATAAAGACTGGCGAGCGATGGTCGGAGGAGGACCGTGGAGATGTATTGTTGAGCCATTTCACGGATGCCCACCTTACGCTCATATTTTTCTGTCATTTGCATCTTCATTTAGAAGGTAAGCGTCAACGTTTTCCTTGTTTCACCACCTGTACCAACCTTTTCTGAAACCAGTGTTGATTTGTCACACAAGAAAATCCGCCGTGCATTCGTCTGCGGTGCTGCCATTGTCGTCGTATTTCGAGCATGTCGTCGGATGTAGAAACAAATGGCGAGTCAAATTTTACGTCGGATGTCGAAAAGTTTGTGTGTCGAAGCGATCGTATGTAGAGGTACCACTGTACTGGCGCACAGGCAACATGTCTGCGATTTGGAAGGGTTTCTTTGGAATATGAAAGAAATATAAATTACATGAACAAAAATATAATAAATTTTCTTCATCGCTGCTACACGCTGTTTCTAAAGTTGCTTTCCATTTATGTGCCACGTCACATCGAGCACAGTGCATCTGAGCCCGTGTGTGGCTCAGTGGTAGAGAAGTCGTTCCCCAACCCAGAGTTTGTGAGTTCAACTCTCTGTCCGGATGAATTCATCTAAGTATTCTTGAGCAAGACACTGAACCCGAGGTTGTTACGTCACCAGCAGGTAGATGAGGATTATAGTGTCAAAGTGCTTTGAGTGCCCGAATGGTGCTGTACGAGTCTAACTCCATTTTTAATTAAGAGAATTTCTCTTCTCAAATATTGCTCAAACCTGGCTTTCTCCAATCAACCTCCTTTGTCTCAATGATGTCTTTGCTCAATTTGACTCATCACTTGCTTCTAAGGGTACCCTTAGGAGGACAAACTCAGAAACAAATAAGCAGAGAATGAGATAAATTTGAGATGATCAAATTCGTCTCACGAGACGAGATTAAAGTGCCTGTGACACGAAAAAGCTTGTTTATTTCATGATACACGCGGTATTTTATGCTCCTGAATGATATGGACCGCTTGGATGTGTGTGGAAGCGATCGCTATATTTATTTAGTTTTTTGAATCCCGCGCCAGGAAAATGAGTGACTTCCGGCTTCGGTCTTGCATTGAGGAGGAGGGCGCTGTGACGTGTACAGTAGAAGACGTCCTCTTCACTATACAGCGTACTGTTGTGTATGGGGACGAATGATTCAGCTGATTTTGCGGATTAATACGTTTATTTTTCGCATCACGCCAGCCAAACGGCTGCAGAAAAATCATTCTGTGTGAGGGAGAGGCGTATGCGCCTTTTTGGAGTTTCAAAAGGTTCCCATTCACCGTGGATATTTACTGTGGGACCATTGGACTTACGAGGAAGTGAGTAAACATCTTGTTTTGTATTATGTCAAATACGAATACAGCGATTACAAAGTAAACACTACAAACTTCCTTTAAATGAAGGACTACTTATGTTTGATCATTGATAGGCATGTAAAAAGCTGTCCTAATGGTCATTTGCAGCAGCCCGTTAGCTGCACAACAACTCCAGCCGCCCTCCTCCGGGGAACGAACTGTAAATTGCTCTCCGCCGGGCGGTTTGCCGATCCGCGACGACACTAGACAACCGGGTCGTCATGTCAAATAATCCAGGATAGTTATGTGTGATTTTCCGCTTTGAAGACTTTGAAACATCACTCGGTTCGGGTTAGCATGTCGGCTAGCTGTCACGCCTTCTGGTTTGTTTACATTCTCCGAAGCCGGGGAAGGGAAATGACATATGTCCGATTTAGGTGTCATAAAATATTGTTCGGGAGGTGCGACAGTAAAGGTGAAGTCGACATTTTTTACCATTATGGAGTAATTTTGCCATGTCGTCCTGAATAAATGCATTTTTATTATTTCATATTCCATTCAGCACAAGACTGTTATTTGTCATGAACATGCCATTTATTTAGCAATTAGGGAAAATACTTGGATAAAAAGAATATCCTGTAAAAATATTGAAGTAAAGAGACAGAAACAATGACATTTTGCTGCTCTCTTCGTCGCGTTTTCCTCATTGTGAATAGTTCCCCCTCGACGGGCTGACTGGTCCTTCTCAAGCCATTTATATAGCTATTGGGGAAAAATACTTGGATAAAAAGAATATCCTGTAAAAATATTGAAGTAAAGAGACAGAAACAATGACATTTTGCTGCTCTCTTCGTCGCGTTTTCCTCGTTCTGAATAGTTCTCCTTCGACGGGCTGACTGGTCCTTCTCAAGCTATTTATATTGCTATTGGGGAAAAATACTTGGATAAAAAGAATATCCTGTTAAAATATTGGAGTAGAGAGACTGAAACAATGACATTTGGCGGCTTTCTTCGTCGCGTTTTCCTGGTTCTGAATAATTCCCCCTCAATGGGCTGAATAGTAAAATCGATGAGACCAGTCTACCGCTGACGTCATCCACCTGTTGGGGACGCTAAAGCCCTATAATGGTAGGTGTGGCTAACTGGCAGATTAAAAGGCTAATTTCTCGTCATCTGTGCTTTGCTAAATTGTTGTATATAGTCGAATCGTCTCAAAATATGATTGTAATTCACATAATAATGCCATTGAAGACTTTTTTTCTCGTGTCGTATGCTCTTTAAGCAACAGATGAGTAGCAAATTTTTGCTATGGGATAAGACTCGAGATGTTTAAATAGCATTTTACTTTGTTGTCAGTTGTGTATTTGTCCATATCTTGTGTGTTTTAGAGTCAGAGTACAGGCCGCTCCTGCAGTACAACGAGTCCACCTGGCAGATTTTTCTGAACTCTATCAATCCGGTGGACAACAGGAAGTGGAGGAGAAAAAACTGGAAATGGCGAGTCGTCAAAGTATTGAAGGTGCGCCAAAGACACGCTCCAACAAAGTGCGAACGGTGTGAACGCGTTATTAAAGGGCGGCGTCGGCCTCTCAGACCCCCGTGGAGGTCATGCTGCTGCTGTGCATTCCCGTTGTAGATCTGGACAAAGAAGACAAGAACTGGAGACGACCGCTCAACTGTCTTCATTTGGTCACCGCGCCACTCGTGTGCGTCCTCACTCTCCAGTCGGGAATGTGTAAGTGGATAAATGACGCATTTTCATCTCGTCTGATGCCAATGTAGACATGTTTTTATTTTTATCTCAACAATAAGGATTCTTGCTTTGTCTAGTTGCAAATTATTTAATCGAGGGCCAGTTTCCTTTGTGGTTGCTGACTCTTCTGCTGGGACTCTTCCTGTGTTCTATCGTGTTCTGCAGCACCACGAACGAGTGTCCACCTAAATATCACCCTGTAAGTGTGTGTAAAGATGTGTCGGGCTTTTTTTGCACCACTAAAACAAATCTATTGTTCTGTTCGAATGGCAGATTTTTGCTCTTTTAGGATTCGTGGTGAGCGCGGTGCTGATCAGTGCTGCTGCATCCGAAGTGGTCAGTATTCTGCACATGCTGGGAGTGGTGCTCAGTCTCAGTAACACTGTGCTGGGCTTGACTCTCTTGGCCTGGGGGAACAGCATAGGCGGTGAGCACACTCAACGCGTACAGTGTATCACAAAAGTGAGTGCACCCCTCGCATTTCTGCAGATATTTATCTTTTCATGGGACAACACTGACAAAATGACACTTTGACACTGTGAAAAGTAGTCTGTGTGCAGCTTATATAATAGAGTTAATGTATTTTTCCCCTCAAAATAACTCAAAATATAGCCATTAATATCTAAACTAGGGATGTCCCAATCCAGGTTTTTGCACTTCCGATCCGATATTGTTTTGCACTTCCGATCCGATACTGGCCGATACCGATACCGGCCTCTCTGAGCATGTATTGAAGTTTAAAGTTATTTAGCCTCCTTACTTAGTTGTCAGACTCATGTTGAAACAGGTTTTAGTAATCTTGATAACAACTTGCCAGCTGAATAAGGTGAGTTGGAATAACACATAATGGTTGGTAACAATAAACTGACCTGTTTATTAAATGATAAACACAAAACATTATAAATAACAAACAGAAATGACATATTCAGACAGTAAAACATGCTAATAATATTGTAAGCTGTCTTAAAAAAGCAAAACACAAACAACCTCAAACTATTAACTATTACACTCTGCCTTTGATTTGATTTCATATTATTTGTAAAATAATATATATAGCCTATAACATATACTGTACAAACGTATATCTAAATTAACAGGAAAAAAATTAAATATAAATGTAATACACTGCTTTCGTAATGAATACAATACTAATTATTAACAATAATGATCATACACGTTAAGCAGGAAAGTAAACAACAATATTGATATGTGAATTGGCAACAACAAAACTCTTAGCCTTCACAATGTAGCCAAAAGGACCAACGATTAGCATTAGCGCCTAGCGGTTAGCTCGTCGCGCCTAACCAATGCAATGGACCATAAACAGGTAAGTCATCTGCCAGAGTATTTACACTATACCCACCTCCCTCATTCACTCACAACATTCGGATGGCAAACAAACAGAACGGCAGCTTTAGAACGAACTGCACGCCGTGAAAGGAGGAGAGAAGTAACTCGTGCACACGGCAGTCAAGGGAGGAGAGAATGTAGCTCGTGCGCTTCACTTTCTTAAAGGGCCAGCGCAGCAAGAATTAAACAAACACACACTCACAATGGGGCTTTCCTACAATATAAATTTATATTTTTTGAAAAAAGTCTGCCCGATGCGTCTAAATCCCACTTTACTCAGGAGAGATAATGGCTCATCTGACATTTTTACCGAGAGTCTTCTCAGTCATTTGGGAGACAGTAATGTAGTGTGTTGAAGGTGTGCGTAAAATGCGGACCGGATTTTAGGGAAACCAAAGCAAAAACTGGAATGGATTATGTAAGTCGGTGCACTGGAAAACCCAGACCGGATTTAAAAAAAAAAAACTGGATCGGACGTCTGGATCGGAATTTTTCCGTGTCGGCCGATCTGATACCGATACGCATTTTTTTGCCCATATCGGCGTCCGATCCGATCCAGGTATCGGATCGGGACATCTCTAATCTAAACCGCTGGCAACAAAAGTGAGTACACCCCTTAGAAACTACATCCCTAAATGTCCAAATTGAGTACTGCTTGTCATTTTCCCTCCAAAATGTCATGTGCCTCGTTACAGGAGTACTGTCAACATTGCTGCAGAGATTGAAGAGGCAGGGGGTCAGCCTGTTTGTCCTCAGACCATACGCCGCACTCTACATCAAATTGGTGTCATGGCTTATAGCCTTGGCCATCTTCATGTAGCGCAACAATATGACTTTTAAGATCCTCAGAGAGTTCTTTGCCATGTGGTGCCATGTTGGAACTTTCAGTGACCAGTATGAGAGCGTGTGAGAGCTGCACTACAAATTTGAACACACCCACTCCCTATGCACACCTGGACCTAGTAACACTAGTGTTGTATCGGTCGCGAACGATTCGTTCTTTTTGAACGGTTTGGGTGAACGAGACCGAACTAATCACCATCTGCACTGATTCGTTCTATGAAGTTGGTGCTTGTTCGCTGCGTGGGAGGGCGTTGAGCAAGCGGCAGCGTCTTCTGACATCGCACACGATCAATCAGACGCCAGCCTTATCGCGGGCAGGGGAGGGAGCGGAAACAGAATCAGGGCGTCTGTCACTCACTTCCACGTATGGCCAGTAAGCAGCCAGCGTGCAGGCAGGGGGCGAGAGTTATGTCACTTCCCGTTCACTTACTCGGTCCTCCGGCTCCTGACCTAGCTTGCTGCTAACTTGACTTTCCAGTAATGACTATGCGGTGAACGAATCAAAAAATGAAAGGAAAGGACTTTGTCACACATTTGTTAACGTGGAGCCTATCAAATGCTGCTCAAACAGACAAAAACACCACACAAATCTAGCGAGCATGGTTTAGTGTACTACTTTTCTCAACAGACTCGTGACTACCTATGATGACATACTATCAAATTTACAGTAATGTAAAACATGGGTAGCTACGAGGCAAGCAAAAGCTGAGCTGCGGTCGCGTGACGGCAGTGAAGGGGGCAGAGAACTGTCACTATATGGAGGCTTCATGGCAGCGATATTTACCTCATATGTGCACAGAAAAAAAGAATATTTAGTATGATCACCATAATACTGATTTGCAATGAAACTATATACATGTCAATTTTTTCCCGAGTGTTTTATTTTTTTTTTTTCTTGTCAGAGCGTGTTGGGTGTTGATTGGTTTGACAAATTATGTCAGTCCGTCCATCATGTGCTACTCAAGCGCCCAAAAACAACGTGCGCGGACATGGGAGATGTCGCAATATGTCTACATTGTTCTTAACAGACTAATGAGAGTAGAAAGGCGACATCGTAAAGAGCAAACAATTATTTCTCGTCAGCATTTGACAATCTGAGATGCGGGGACGACAGGGGAGCTGACCGGGTTATTTTATTTATTAAAGGGTATGAAAACGCAAAGGGGGTGTGAGACATCAATAGAACCGTTATGTGCCAAGATAAAAAATATTGATAAAGTTAATAAAAAAATCAATCACATTAATGAGCAATTATCGAAAATAGATCGAAAATGACGAACATTTCCAAAAGTGTTCCGGAAACAGCCGAATGGGGCGGAGACGTCATAACAAGGAAACAAAAGGTCGAGGCAGGTGCCATCGTTGTTTATCGACGAGAGAGTTGTACTCACTTTTGTTGCCAGGGGTTTAGATATTAATGGCTATATTTTGATGGGAAAATAAATTAACTCCATTATTTAAGCTGCACACAGTCAACTTAAATATCTGCAGAAATGCGAGGGGTGTACTCACTTTTCTGATATATTATACGCCTCGGCTACGAGGATCAAAATCATGAACCATGCTTTTAATATTCAGATTCCCTTTTTGTCAAATTAGACTGTTTTTCAGACATCACCCTCGCTCGACAGGGTTACCCCAGGATGGCCATATCAGCCTGCTTCGGGGGCATCATTTTCAGTATCCTTACTTCCACCTCACATGCTCTTGTCATTTTCGAGTTAAGAATAAGCCTGTCACGATACGCAATAAATCAATTTATTGCACGCTAAATAAAATTAAGGGCGGTGTGCGCTCGTTCATACATTTGTGCGTGCGTGTGCTGCGCAACCTCGACATACGTACAGTGGGGCAAATAAATATTTAGTCAACCATTAAATGTGCAAGTTCTCCCACTTGAAAATATTGGGGAGGCCAGTAATTGTCCACATGGGTAAACCTCAACCATGAGAGACAGAATGTGGAAAAAAAACAGAAAATCGCAATGTTTGATTTTTAAAGAATTTATTTGCAAATCATTGTGGAAAATAAATATTTGGTCAATACCAAAAGTTCATCTCAATACTTTGTTATGTACCCTTTGTTGACAATAACGGAGGCCAAACGTTTTTTGTAACTCTTCACAAGCTTTTCACACACTGTTGCTGGTATTTTGGCCCATTCCTCCATGCAGATCTCCTCTAGAGCAGTGATGTTTTGGGGCTGTCGTTGGGCAACAGGGACTTTCAACTCCCTCCACAGATTTTCTATGGGGTTAGGATCTGGAGACCGGCTAGGCCACTCCAGGACCTTGAAATGCTTCTTACGAAGCCACTCCTTTGTTGCCCTGGCTGTGTGTTTGGGATCATTGTCATGCTGAAAGACCCAGCAACGTCTCATCTTCAATGCCCTTGCTTATGGAAGGAGATTTTCACTCAAAATCTCTTGATACATGGCCCCATTCATTCTTTCCTTTACACAGATCAGTCGTCCGGATCCCTTTGGAGAAAAACAGCCCCAAAGCATGATGTTTCCACCCCCATGCTTCACAGTGGGTATGGTGCAATTCAGTATTCTTTCTCCTCCAAACAGAAGAACCGGTGTTTCTACCAAAAAGTTCTATTTTGGTTTCATCTGACCATAACACATTCTCCCAGTCCTCTTCTGGATCATCCAAATGCTCTCTAGCGAACCGCAGACGGGCCTGGACGTGTACTTTCGTCAGCAGGGGGACACGTCTGGCAGTGCAGGATTTGAGTCTCTGGCAGCGCATTATGTTACTGATAATAGCCTTTGTTACTGTGGTCCCAGCTCTCTGTAGGTAATTCACTAGGTCAGGCATGTCCAAAGTCCAGCCCGGGGGCCAAATGCGGCCCGTGGTCAAATTTCATCCGGCCCCCAGCCTCTGTCATAAAATCAATAACATCTGGCCCGCACACAGACTTAATAAATTGGTCAGCAGTACTGGCAGCATATGAAGTAGCTTACACACTAAATGCTGCTCCTCATTTACCCACTAAAAGCTAGCAGCACTCTAAGCAACATTACCCCGTGTGACCCTTTACTCCCAATTTTCTAAAATGGCAACAATCAACAAAAAAAAGTTGACTGTGACAGCCGACGCTTCAAGGATAGGTGGAAATTGGACTACAGTATTTCTTCAATAAAGTACGCAACAACTTTGTCTGCCTCATTTGCAAAGCGACAGTTGCTGTTTTTAAAGAGTTCAATGTGAGGCGATATTACCAAACCAGACACGCTGACATGTACGACAAGATTACAGGGAAGATACGCAGCGAGAAATGGAAGCAACTTGAAGTTAGTTTAATTTCACAGCAGCAGTATTTTGCAAGAGCCCGAGAGTTCAAAGAGCACGCCACAAGGCTAGTTGCGAGATTGTTGAAATTATTAATTTAAAAAAAAAAATGACGCAAATGTGACACACGTAATGGCTTGCTTAAATTTGCTTAAATATATTGTTCTCCGAAAAGGTCGTCAGCCAAGGTCGGCCCCCCACATTGTTACCACACCAAATCTGGCCCCCTTTGCAAAAAGTTTGGACACCCCTGCACTAGGTCCTCCCGTGTGGTTCTGGGATTTTTGCTCACCGTTCTTGTTATCATTTTGACGCCACTGGGTGAAGAGGGAGTTGAAAGTCTGTGTTGCCCAACGACAGCCCCAAAACATCACTGCTCTAGAGGAGATCTGATAGGTGGAATTGGCCAAAATACCAGCAACAGTGTGTGAAAAGCTTGTGAAGAGTTACAGAAAACATTTAGCCTCCGTTATTGCCAACAAAGGGTACATAACAAAATATTGGGATGAACTTTTGGTATTGATCAAATACTTATTTTCCACCATGATTTGCAAATAAATGTTTAAACCCCCCCCCCCCCCCCCCCCCCCACACACACACACACACATTCTGTCTCTCATGGTTGAGGTTTAAATATGTTGACAATTACAGGCCTCTCTAATATTTTCAAATGGGAGAACTTGTACAATTAGTGGTTGACTAATTACTTATTTGCCCCACTGTATGGAGGTAGACTTGTGTCTTTATTATTCAATCAGAAAAAAGTTCATTCAATTAAAATATACACTACCGTTCAAAAGTTAGGGGTCACCCAGACAATTTTGTGTTTTCCTTCAAAAGTCACACTTATGTTTTTCAAATGAGTTGCAAAATGAATAGAAAATCTAGTGAAGACATTGACAAGTTTAGCTCCTATCTATACCCTTATACCGATAGGGGCTGCAATCTAGGTTCGCTTTATTTTGTTTGGATACGATAACCACATCAAACATCAGGTTTAGGCAATTGGAATGCTTTTTATAGATTTTTAATGAACAATATAAAAACAATTTTTAACAATTAAACACACAATGAACTATTATTTTACACACTATAAAATTAACAACATGAAAAAAAAAGTCGTGTTGGGTCTCAGCCAAGTGTTTGTCAAAGTCAAAATCGTCGAATATTAGTTGCAATGGCAACTAATACAATGTCTCAAGTTTTTACTATTGCAATAGTTTTTTTTTTCCAAATGTTCGTTAGAGTTAGGCCTGTCGCGATAACAAATTTTAGTGTGCGATAATTATTCTCATAAATTATTACGATATGCGATATTATTGCGCCCCTCCAATTTTTTTTTTTAACCAATTTACAATAACACAGTGAGAATACAGTATATATTAATAGTTCAAGTACACCCATTTAAACGCGATAAATATTTACTCTTAAATCCAAAAATACTTTTTAAGAAATCACAACTAAAAACAATAGACCATGCCTCTTAAGTAAAAAACAACAATATTGATACCGCACAGAAACACAGAATAAATAAAATGTATTTAAATTAAAAAAAAAAAAATTTGCACTTAATAACTTAAGCATTCAGGCAAATGAAAACATTCCCCGTCATAGCTTCTGCAATGGTGTTCCATAGAGAGGCAATGATACAGTTAAGTCATGGTTCGGTACGATTTTTGATACGGGGGACACGATTTTTGATCCGATTCAATACATTTAATGCTCTGTAAAAAAGTAACAATTATATTTTTTGTTTCGTTTTTTTTGTTGTTGTTGTTGTTTTTGCTAACGAGCAAAAATTAAATTGCCATCAAATAAACATGCATTTTAGTGCATAATATTTATGCGCTTACTTCTTACTGATCTGAAAAAATTTTGCATAAAAGTTCTGAGAATCTTTACTGTTTGTAAAGTGAGGCAGGGCACACTGTTGATTGCCACAGCTCTCTTAGCAGCTAGGTTTACTACATGAGCAAGACATCCTATTTGTGGTCCGAATCCATCTGTGTCATGTACTGAATTAACAATATTTGCAACATTATCTATAGTCACTGGTATGGATTGATTTGGCCTTCTTAACTTCCATTCAGTCATGACAGTTTAGAATTCATCGATGTAGAATATGGACTACGTGTCCCATAATCACTCTGGGCTCACGTAGCCAATGGCATGGGAAATAGCACATCTAGTTTGCCATTTCATGATATCTAGCGTGTGCGCGCATTAAAAAAGTTAGCAAGCGCCACTGAAGTCACGTCTGCTCATGACTACACAACACCAGCATATGACAATCGACTTTCATAAACAGGACGAGTTTGAAGCAGCCATTCGTTGTCAAAGCGAGGTTGTTCGTAGCAGCCAAGTCGGTAACAATGTTTTGGCGGACTTTGTTGTAAATATCCGGCGTTTTGCCGAAAAACAGCCGCCCAGCGTGAAATGTCACTCCTGACGGGAGCGCTCACACGTCAACAACACCGGCGCGCCATAGATGGTCCACAGTCACTCCGGAGGACTGACGCGGCCGGTATACGTTGAACAAAAGGATATAATGGGAACAATTGCCTCCGGCGCTAGTTTTTGCCGGACCTGGAACGAAGATGCATATTGCGCAATTGGTAACGAGGAATCCGAACTTTTAACAGCACGTCTGCCGAGGCGATAAATCGTAGCGGAAAAATTACCACCTTCATTTTTATATATCGCGCGATAAATGGAATTATTGCATATTGCGACAGGCTTAGTTAGAGTGCACTCTTTTTGAAGAAAAAAATGTATATATCAGTCCAATGACTGATACAATCCTACCGGACAGACAGTCCATCTGTTATTCCAGAATTAGCGATGTTCTTGGTTCTTCAATCACGCTGGGTTAGCTCGCCATTGTTGAATCCAATCTGATGTTCTTTTTTTCCAATCAGAAAAAAAACCTGACCTGTATTTAACACAGGTCCTGAGTTACAATCTTTTCAGTTTCAATGTTTCAGTTTCATTTTTGTTGTACAACTTTTTCAAACACTACTGAGAGTAAACACTCAAGAAAATATTTCTAGTCAATTACAAACCATTTTGTATGCAATAAATGACATTTCCATAACACAAAAATGTCAATTAGGCTCTCAAAAGCATTTCTTCATGCAATACTGTAAATCAGACATGTCCACAGTCCGGCCCGGGGGCCAAATGCGGCCCGTGGTCAAATTTCATCCGGCCCCCAGCCTCTGTTATGAAATCAATCATGTCTGGCCCGCACACAGACCTAATAAATTGGTCAGCAGTACTGCCACCAGCATATGAAGTAGCTTACACACTAAATGCTGCTTCTCATTTACCCAATAAAAGGCAGCAGCACTCTAAGCAACATTACCCCGCGTGACATTTTACTCCTAATTCTCTAAAATGGCGACAATCAACAAAAAAAAAGTTGATTGCGACGGCCGACGCTTCAAGGATAGGTGGAAATTGGACTATTTCGTCACTGAAATACGCAAAAACTGTCTGCCTCATTTGCGAAGAGACAGTTGCTGTTTTTAACGGGTTCAATGCGAGGCGATATAACTAAACAGACACGCTGACATGTACGACAAGATTACAGGGAAGGTACGTAGCGAGAAATTGAAGCAACTTTAAGCTAGTTTAATTTTACAGCGAGAAGAGATGAAAGAGAACGCCACAAAGGCGAGTTGCAACACTGTTGTGGAAATTATTAATTAAAAAAATAAAATCATTAATTAAAAAAATAATAAAGCAAATGTGACACACAGAATGGCTTGCTAAAATTTGCATAAATAAATTGTTCTACATAAAGGACGTCAGCTAAGGCCGGCCCCCCACATTTTTACCACACCAAATCTGGCCCCCTTTGTAAATGGTACATATTCCATAACCAAAAACAGAAATTACCTTTCTTTCCCTTTTAAATGGAAAATATATTTTATACCATTTCAAACAGCAGTATATTTTAATGAAAATATCTCACCGAATAGTCTTAACTGACGACGCCTGGTCCTCTTCCTCTCACACAAGGCTTTTGGCCTGCATGAATAAGGTCCTAGCAGTTAGCCATGAATGCAAATTTAGCATTAGCGAATTAGCAAATTGTTCCCACATCTTACCGAGTGGTTTCTGCTCAATATTTTCACGACCGTCTGAATTCGCTTCAAGCAACAGACGCCACACAGCAACAGTTGATGCATTCGTCAATTTGCTTTTCTTTATCTTTTTAAAATTTCTTTCTGGGGCGAACAAAACTTTTCCCCCTCAGAAAAGGCCAACGTTCCAAAAGGAAGTGCGCATGCGCTGACATCATAGTTGTGAGTCTCTGACTTCATTCAAATGTCGCTCATGCCTTCTAGTGTTGAGGGACTCTGACGTAATCCTCACAACAATGTTAGGAGTTTGTCAGGGAACGCGTGTTTGCGTACTGCTGAGATCCCGAGTGAAGAGTGGTCAAGGTGGAAATATTTTTTTTGGTGAATAAATGTGCATAGTGGAAGCTTCTCCCCTTTTTGGTACTATTACACACGTATCCTAGCTACCACGCGTTACAATGTACAAGACATAGATTACACAAGGTGTGTTCTTTGGCCTGTACTGTAAACACACGACAGCTCTGGATGCTAACAATCTACATAATTTTATTGGGATAAGTTTGAAAACGCAATATGCTTACCTTGAATATCTGCTAATAAAACCGGACAGGGACTCTCGCTCCCAACCGGAGTTCCAAACAGCATGCACTGATTACACTCTCGCATCACTAGTTTTGACCAACTTTTGTCTTATCAGGTATTTGCTGCACGCATTTCCCCTGAGGCTCGTCTTGTTAACGACCGACAGTGCTGTCCTGTTCTTCACTTTTCAGATCTGGTTCAAATAGGAAGGGTAGAACTGACGACATGTTGGGAAAGCCAACAAGTGACACGCTGGAATTTCCCCAACGGGACCAGTGACGTCACGCACTACGACGTAACAAGAATGGCGACCTATCACTTAAAATAATTTTACAAACTCTATTAAAACAAAAACAGTAAGAGGGGTTTTAATATCAAATTATTATAACTCATACTAACAATTATCTTTTAAGAATTACTTGTCTTAAAAATAGAGGATCCCTTTAAAAGATGAATATGAGACAATAGATCAGTAAAATAATACAGTGGTACCTCTACATACGAAGTTAATCCGTTCCAGGACCTTGTTTGTAAGTCGAAATGGTCGTATGTCGAGCAGGTTTTTCCCATAGGAATACATTATAATTCCATTAATTCGTTCCACAGCCCAAAAACCTTCACTAAATCCTTAAAAAATACTGCTGGTACTATTACAAATGGCAATTACACATAGCAAAACAAATAAATTATAAATCAAAATCGGAATAATAATAATAATAATAATAATTCCTGTATTAATGTAACGAATCGGGTTCTAATGTGGCGGACGTTTTTTGCTGACCCTGAACGCACCGCGGGGCTGAGGTGCCAGAGACAGACCGGTGAGCTTGAGTTTCACTTTCACTTTGATTGTTTTCTTGAGAACACCGTCAATTGCGGCAGACAGAAGGTGTTTTTGTTTTGAATAAGTTGTGAAATAAATGATAAAAACGTGGCGAAGTTGGCGATTTCTCTGGAGATGTTACCACAATAAGAATTGTCAGCTTAACTTATAAAGACTGGCGAACGATGGTCGGAGGAGGACCGTGGAGATGTATTGTTGAGCCATTTCACGGATGCTAACCCTACGCTCATATTTTTCTGTCATTTGCATCTTCATTTAGAAGGTAAGCGTCAACTTTTTCCTTGTTTCACCACCTGTACCAACTTTTTCTGAAACCAGTGTTGATTTGTCACACAAGAAAATCCGCCGTGCATTCGTCTGCGGTGCTGCCATTGTCGTCGTATTTCGAGCATGTCGTCGGATGTAGAAACAAATGGCGAGTCAAATTTTACGTCGGATGTCGAAAAGTTCGTGTGTCGAAGCGATCGTATGTAGAGGTACCACTGTATTACGAAATGCTATGCAGTTATTCTTAACTGCATCTCTACCAGATATGTTGTTTGGAGTGGGTTTGGGCTGTCTCGTGCAGAGGATCAAAACACACATTGAAGTGCAGGTAATTCACACACACATGCACACGCATGCATGAAACACACGTCATTCATCCTCTGGCAAAAATCATGGAATCACCAGTCTCGGGTGATGTTCACACAGTTGTTTAATGGTGTACAAAATAAAAGTAGATCATTGACATGACCCACTAAAACACTTAAAGAAAACTTGAAATTAAAAACATTGTGGCAATAAAGGGCGTACGTTTGGTCTCAACATTGGTAGGGATGATATAACAGCATAAGCTGCATGTACACTTTTTTAAAATCAACAGCAAAAGGCAAAATTAGAAGCAGGAAATTTAATCAGGAATTTACTTAGATGTTAGCTTGCTCAGTTTTAAATTTGTAATGAAATTTGTGAAATTTGTTATTAAATTCCGAAGGGTTTGGTGAGTGCACCTGTGAAAGTCCTGGCGTTTGGTACTTTTAGCTAGGTTAAAAGCCACTGTAGTAGGAAATGTTTTCTCCACTAGAGGGCACTCGTGGTCTTTGGATGAATGGTGCTTAATTTCTGTAGATTTTTTTTCTCTCGCTGGAATGGCGGGCCACTCAATAATATTCATGACGTTAGCAACTAAGGAGGAGGACACGCTTCTGTTTGTCCCTAATAGTAAATAAATGGAAACGGTGTACGAAGGAGATGTTTACAGCGCTAAACCTACCAATTCTCTCCGAAAATGATGTCCCCTGTGCCAAATTCACTGGTAAAGATGTGGAGGAAGTTAAAGAGACGGCTCGAGTGTCAAGGGCTGAAAAAGACGGAAAAAAGAAACAAGCCGACCTAAGCTTAGCCTTAGCTTTTTTATCGACACCTTTTTCTTACGCCACTATGACATTGTCCTGTTTCAACAATCCATCCTTTACCACCATATGCCCTGTCTTTCTTATGTATTATATCCTCTGGTTGTCTTACCTCTCTGACCGTTCTTTTGGGCAATTTACATTGCTATATTTGTGTAGCGATCGCAAATGCTACTCGTTGACAGCCAATGAGCACTTTTAATTTTTTCAGTAATAACAAATCTTAATTCTATTATTTACACTTCCAGCTTACTAAAGTTGTCTTTTTACAGCGGAAAAGGTAACAGTGACAGTCAGATACCATTTTAATTTTTTCAGGTCATTCATTGTCAGACAGAAACAGCACGGCAAAACGCCATGCTAAAAAATAAGTAAAAAATATCAAAAGGGCTTACCTCTCCATCCTCTGAAGGGCCATGCCCCCCAACAAAATGTTTACTGCATATGAAATGTGAATGGCTTCACCTTGCTGGCATTAAATGTCCGCGCAAGTTGATCTATTCTTCACATTTTTTCCTCCGACATTTTGGTTTCGGGAAACGTATGAAGAAAACATCCTTCATATGTCGTAATGTCTAGAGTCGTTTCTATAAGTTCCATATCAGCAGTGCTTGATCGGCATGTTCGTTTTTGAATGATTACCGGCGAAAACTAGCCGAAATATAATGCAAGGGCATGTCTATAATGTCCAACTTCCACTTTACAATGCGACATCACGGTCTCAAAATAGCATTCGTGCAGTATTAATTTAAAGCACTACGTAAAGTAAATAGCAGTTTATTCAGCTACATTAGCCCAACTAATAATATGACTTTTATTCTCGTAGTCATACTATTACCATGAGAAAAAAAAAGTCGAACTGTTACTACCAGAATAAAAGTCGTATTAATTTGTTGGGCTAATGTAGCTGAATAAACTGCTGCTTACTTTCCGTAGCGCTTTGCCTCTGCTAAAATCCACAATATTGAAAGCATATTGTGTCTTTAAAATCAGTTTTAAAAATAAGTAAAAGGAAATCCTTCATATTTTGGCTCATCTACATCAAATCATGATCAATACAATGATTTATAGCCTACCAGCACTTCGTCGTAGCTCCCAGCTACGTAGTAGCTTTACGACGTGAGTGACATGATAGCAAATTGGAATAATATTGTGAATCTCCTGAGTCTATATTTTAGAATCTGCTTCATAAATAAGGAAATATTTTCTCTTTTGGCTCATCAAATTATAATCAATAGATGGCTGTACGTTGATGCTTCGTCGTAGCTCCCAGCTAAGGTACAGTACATGTACAGTGCCTTGCAAAAGTATTCGGCCCCCTTGAATCTTGCAACCTTTCGCCACATTTCAGGCTTCAAACATAAAGATATGAAATTTAATTTTTTTGTCAAGAATCAACAACAAGTGGGACACAATCGTGAAGTGGAACAACATTTATTGGATAATTTAAACTTTTTTAACAAATAAAAAACTGAAAAGTGGGGCGTGCAATATTATTTGGCCCCTTTACTTTCAGTGCAGCAAACTCACTCCAGAAGTTCAGTGAGGATCTCTGAATGATCCAATGTTGTCCTAAAGGACCGATGATGATAAATAGAATGCACCTGTGTGTAATCAAGTCTCCGTATAAATGCACCTGCTCTGTGATAGTCTCAGGGTTCTGTTTAAAGTGCAGAGAGCATTATGAAAACCAAGGAACACACCAGGCAGGTCCGAGATACTGTTGTGGAGAAGTTTAAAGCCGGATTTGGATACAAAAAGATTTCCCAAGCTTTAAACATCTCAAGGAGCACTGTGCAAGCCATCATATTGAAATGGAAGGAGCATCAGACCACTGCAAATCTACCAAGACCCGGCCGTCCTTCCAAACTTTCTTCTCAAACAAGGAGAAAACTGATCAGAGATGCAGCCAAGAGGTCCATGATCACTCTGGATGAACTGCAGAGATCTACAGCTGAGGTGGGAGAGTCTGTCCATAGGACAACAATCAGTCGTACACTGCACAAATCTGGCCTTAATGGAAGAGTGGCAAGAAGAAAGCCATTTGTCAAAGATATCCATAAAAAGTCTTGTTTAAAGTTTGCCACAAGCCACCTGGGAGACACACCAAACATGTGGAAGAAGGTGCTCTGGTCAGATGAAACCAAAATGGAACTTTTTGGCCACAATGCAAAACGATATGTTTGGCGTAAAAGTAACACAGCTCATCACCCTGAACACACCATCCCCACTGTCAAACATGGTGGTGGCAGCATCATGGTTTGGGCCTGCTTTTCTTCAGCAGGGACAGGGAAGATGGTTAAAATTGACGGGAAGATGGATGCAGCCAAATACAGGAATATTCTGGAAGAAAACCTGTTGGTATCTGCACAAGACCTGAGACTGGGACAGAGATTTATCTTCCAACAGGACAATGATCCAAAACATAAAGCCAAATCTACAATGGAATGGTTCAAAAATAAACGTATCCAGGTGTTAGAATGGCCGAGTCAAAGTCCAGACCTGAATCCAATCGAGAATCTGTGGAAAGAGCTGAAGACTGCTGTTCACAAACACTCTCCATCCAACCTCACTGAGCTCGAGCTGTTTTGCAAGGAAGAATGGGCAAGAATGTCAGTCTCTCGATGTGCAAAACTGATAGAAACATACCCCAAGCGACTTGCAGCTGTAATTGGAGCAAAAGGTGGCGCTACAAAGTATTAACGCAAGGGGGCCGAATAACATTGCACGCCCCACTTTTCAGTTTTTTATTTGTTAAAAAAGTTTCAATTATCCAATAAATTTTGTTCCACTTCACGATTGTGTCCCACTTGTTGATGCTTGACAAAAAATTAAAAATTTATCTCTTTATGTTTGAAGCCTGAAATGTGGCGAAAGGTTGCAAGGTTCAAGGGGGCCGAATACTTTTGCAAGGCACTGTACGTAAAGTGTGTAGCGGTTTACCCTATACAGTATAATAATACGACTTATTTTCTTGTATTACCAGTACGACTTTAATCTCGTGGTCCTTTTTTTTGTTTGTTTCTTCTCCTTGATTTGACCCTAATCCTGCATCGTACTTTGGCTTAATGTGGTTATGCAATATATTATAGTACAGTATAATAATAACAGTTTACATAATCATCTTAAGATAAAACATTTTAAGGATTTTCTCACAATGTTACTAATTACTTGAGTACTCCATTCACCAAATACTTTTTTACTCAAACAGTGGGGAGAACAAGTATTTGATACACTGCCGATTTTGCTGGCTTTCCCAGCAAAAAATACAAAAAAACAATATCACGTTGTATGAGTTTTAAATAATAAATCTGCATTTAATTGAATGAAAAAAGTATTTGATAAATCACAAAAATCGAACTTAATGGTACAGAAACCTTTGTTTGCTATTACAGATACCAAACGTTTCCTGTAGCCCTTGACAAGGTTTGCACACACTGCAGCAGGGATTTTGGCCCACTCCTCAATGCAGATCTTCTCCAGAGCCTTCAGGTTTCGGGGCTGCTGCCGGGCAACATGGACTTTCAGCTCCCTCCATAGATTTTCTATCGGGTTCAGATCTGGTGGCTGGCTAGGCCACTCCAGGACCTTAAGATGTTTCTTACGGAGCCACTCTTTAGTTGCCTTGGCTGTGTGCTTTGGGTCGTTGTCATGCTGGAAGACCCAGCCACGACCCATCTTAAGGACTCTCACTGAAGGAAGGAGGTTGTCAGCCAAGATCTGGCAATACATAGCCCCATCCATCCTCCCCTCAATATGGTGCGGTCGTCCTGTACCCTTGGCAGAGAAGCAGCCCCAAAAAAACTAATGTTTCATCCTCCATGTTTCACGGTTGGGATGGTGTTCTTGGGGTTGTACTCATCCTTCTTCTTCCTCCAAACACGACGAGCCGAGTTCGGACCAAAAAGTTCCATTTTGGTCTCATCCGACCACATGACCTTCTCCCAGTGCTCCTCTGGATCATCCAGATGGTCAGTGGCAAACTTCAGACGTGTCTGGACATGCACTGGCTTCAGCAGCGGGACCTTGCGTGCGCTGGAGGATTTGAATGCATGACGGCGTAATGTGTTTCCTATGGTTTTCTTTGAGACTGTGGTTCCAGCTCTCTTCAGGTCATTGACCAGGTCCTGCCGTGTAGTTCTGGGCTGATCCCTCACCTTCCTCATGATTAGTGATGCCCCACGAGGTAAGATCTTGCATGGAGCCCCAGAACGAGGCAGATTGACCTTCAACTTGAACTTCTTCCATTTTCTAATAATCGCTCCAACAGTTGTTACCTTCTCACCAAGCTGCTTGCTTATTTTCCTGTAGCCCATCCCAGCCTTGTGCAGGTCTATTATTTTATCCCTGATGTCCTTACACAGCTCTTTGGTCTTGGCCATTGTGGAGAGGTTGGAGTTTGTTTGTTTGAGCATGTGAACAGGTGTATTTTATACAGGTAACAAGTTCAAACAGGTGCAGTTACTTCCGGTAATGAGTGGAGAACAGGAGAGGTTCTTAAAAAAGAACCAAGAGCCGAAATATTTACTAGTTGGTAATGTATCAAATACTTATTTCATGCAGTTAAATACAAATGTATTATTTAAAAATTATACAATGTGATTTTCTGGATTTTTGTATTAGATTCCGTCCTTCACAGTTGAAGAGAACATATGATACAAATTACAGACCTCTACATGGCTTGCAAGTGGGGAAACCAGCAAAATCGGCAGTGTATCAAATACTTCTTCTCCCCACTGTACTTGAGTTTGGGCTGGGCGATATGGCCTTAAGTACGTATCACGGTATATTGAGCAGATTTACCTCGATAATGATAAATGACGATAATATAATATTAATACAAATTAACTGTTTCTCTGTGCTTTTTTTTTTTTACCTAATTTGCTCTTTTGCCAATGAAACATTTAAGGCAGTCATGACACAGAATAAAGCAAGCACATACAGAAAAATAGCTGTGGCCATTAAACGGTCACATTATAGGCTTCACTGTTGGATTGTAATTTATGCTGAATGCTTTACCATCATAAAATATATCAAAGAAATCACACACACACACACAGATACAAAATAACGCGACACACTAATTGCTAGATGCAGTCCGTGCCTGAAGCTAAATTGCTCTTTTGCCAATGAAACATTTAAGATTTTATCATGGCAGTCATGACACAGAATAAAGCAAGCACATACAGAAAAATAGCTGTGGCCATTAAACGGTCATATTATAGGCTTCACTGTTGAATTATAATTTATGATGAATGCTTTACCATCATAAAATATATCAATTACACACACAGATACAAAATAATGCGACACACTAATTGCTAGATGCAGTCTGTACCTGAAGCTATATTGCTCTTTTGCCAATGAAACATTTAAGATTTTATGATGGCAGTCATGACACAGAATAAAGCAAGCATACAAAAAATACATACAGAAAATAGCTGTGGCCAATAAACTGTCATATCATAGGCTTCACTGTTGAATTATAATTTATGATGAATGCTTTACCATCATAAAATGTATCAAAGAAATCACACACACACACCGATTCAAAATAATGTGACATACTAATTGCAAGATGCAGTCCGTGCCCAATCCACTCATTAAGTTCAGCCGTTTTGACAAGGTTAGAGCCGCTATCAGACTCCATCACGTTCATTTGTAGCGTTAGCCGGCAAGAATCTACTTAATGTCGGTTGAAAGTTCAGCGAAGCTCCCTTAAGGCCAACTCCATCATGTTTGCTTGTAGCACTGGCCGCTAGCGTTAGCCTACCGGGCTTCTGTTCGTTTGAGTTCCTGATAACCCTGCGACTTCATACCAGAGGTTGCGCTAGACATTTTCGTTGTCTGTCATTTTGACTGACAGGGTCATAAAAATCCGGTCATAATCTATTTTTACCCGTCACTTAATTTTTAAAAAGGGTAATGATGACATATTCAATAGAATTTCGTTTTAAATCTTCTAAATATATATTTAATGCATCTTACCAGATATAAAATGACTACTACATAGTCTGTGGTGATAGTTTGGTGCCCACATTTCTTGTCGAATTACAGCAGTCCATCTCGCTCTCCTCTTCGGGTCTCCCAGAATACGGTAGAACTTCAGTCTCTCCGTCTATCTTCTCTGTTACTGCAACCAACCGCCACACATGGCTTCACCATTTTGATTATTAATGTTAACGAGCAGAAAAACACGCCGTAATAGGAGGCATGTACGTAGCGGTAATGTGTAAACACGACGAGCTAACGGACAATATGGCGGCACCAGTCAGGGGGGCGGAGTTGTGACGTCATGTGATTGGGGTCTATACACAGGCGGCAATCTAGTCCACCAATTGGATGACGCGCTGGCACACCGGGTGCACCAATAAGAACCTCGCGTTGATGTGTCAATCACGGTGCCGCCGCCAGACCCCGGTGACGCTACAATATTCTGACAGAATAGCCAACGACGTCATGCATTAAGAGAGACAATAGCTAATTAATATGCTCACTTGCCACCCTGTGGTCTGGGGTGTGAATTGCAACCTGTCAAAATGACGGACTTCAGTTTTTTCCGTCACCGTTTTAGAAAACCGGTCAACGACGGAAAATATTCGGTTAACGCGACCCCTGATGAAGGTAAGCACACTGAGTGCTTTCTTAAAACACTCTTAAAACATAGCCGAACAACAGATTCAAAGCGGGATGAAAATACTTTTCTTGTTTTAATAAATTACTGAATTTACCGACATGGTCAAAATTACGTCGGTCATCATGAAGAATTTCGGTAACGGAAAATTTTCGGTATACCGCCCGGCTCCAACTTGAGTACATTTTTTCAGATGACTACTTTTAATTGAGTAATGTTATTTTGAAGTAACACTACTCTTACTTGAATAAAATTTTGGGCTACTCTATCCACACCTGTTACTACATTACTGTATTTATAAAATCTATCGCCATCCATGAATTAACCACTGCTTCTTTTCCTTCTCAGTTGGAACCAGAGGGACTGCTGACGTGGATCCTGGCAGGTTCTCTAGGGTTGTCTTTGGTTCTGTCCTTCCTCATCGTTCCATTGAGCCGTTTCCACTTGGGTCGGCCTTACGGCGTCTTTCTCCTCACCTTCTACGCCATTTTCCTCTTGGTTGCTCTGCTCGCCGAGTTTCACATTGTTTAAGCAATGGAGACACTACTCTGTAGAGGCCAGTCTCACAGAAGGGAAGTGAAATTGACACACTGGAACCACCAAAGCACTGTTTTTATTCTCAGTTTAACTGCTGCTTGTAAATGTAAAATTATATTCATCGTATGAAGCAGTTTTTACTGGCGAATGCCAGACCATGAATGTGCCATAGTATTTTTAAAAATCTGACACTGTAATGCGGGTGTCCAAAAAAAGGACAAATCAATGAAGCAGTTTTGCTTTTTAACTTTATATAATCACTAAGTGTACAGTACATGACAATCAAGATCATTTGGAAGCAATTACAGTATTATGCTTTTCACACAGTGTTGTCTTTTTTATTTTCACAACCTGCCAAAAATGAGTCTGAAGAGTTTATTAAAATCCCTGTACTAAGTACAGCAATTAAGTATCCATCCATCCATTATCTTCTATAAAGGAACATTTGCAGTAAGTGCTTGAGGAATGAGTTGAGAAAAGACTAGACTCAGGGTTTCAGGGCCGTGCAGAGACCTGGAGGGGCAGGTACTCATAAATCAAAAGGGGCAAATGAATAAGAATTTAATACACTTTACAACAACATAATTTCCAGTTTAACAGTATAATTGGCTGTGACTGTCACAGACTTTAATTGGGAGGGGGAATAGTGAATAGAAATCAACACTGTCATCAACACTTTTTGGCTGTGACTCAGTCAAGTCTTTGCCTCTTTTGTTCCTTCAATGTCTATATCCAAATTTCCTTCCTCAACTTGTTGTTCATCTGAGAACAAACAAAAAAAACGTTCAAAACAATTTTGCATTGTGAAATAAACATGGGAAAAAAATGTATTAAATTCTTTTTTTCCGTTTGCAAGTGATTTTTTTTTTTTGTTCTACTTGTGTTTTTTCTTTGTTACAGGTTAAAAATCACTAATTACTAGTGCATGAGTTTTGTCTCCCCCCTTGTCGCGTTTTTAGAGACACAAGTCACCCGTAACTACTTTAGAAAAAAAAAACTACCAGTACAGCCAAATAATCTGTTGTAAAACACAATCACAAAAATATTACTCCAAGTCATGGTTAAAAACTATCAAATTAATTGTTCTTTGGGTGTTTTTTTTAATTTAATTTTTTTTTTTTTATATATATCTTTTTATTTGAATTTTTTAATGCAGTACATCTCAGCCAGAACAGAAATAACAGATCTATTAATCTTAGCATGGTCATCTGGTATACGAACGAAAAGTGAACGTTTAGACTGACACAATTCCAGAGTTGTGATTGGCTGTTTTGTGAGCAGGTTCTTCTTACATACATCACTAACAAAACAAAATACAGCAAGACCCACACACACACACACACAAAAAAAAAAAAAAAAACAACCAAAAAAAACAAGAAAATAAACATTAATAGTTCAATGTTACCATAGATAACATTGATATTATAATGAACAAGAAATAAGATGAAGTTGCTTTCTTGAGAAATCGTGAGTCCATCTAAGTAGTCTTTAAAAAAACTATGAATAAAAACTATCAAATTAATTGTTCGGGTGTTTTTTTTTTTTTTTTTTTTTTTTAAGTTATCTACAAGTGTTTTCTGAGCATGTCCAGATGGATTTTTGGAGAAACACCAATAGACCCCACTCACATGACGTCGCAACCACGCCTCCACGCCATATTGTCCGTCAGCTCGTCGGGTTTATGCATGACCGCTACGTAAATTCCTCCTATTATGGCGTGTTTTTCTGCTCGTTAACATTAATAATCAAAATGGTGAAGGCGTGTGTGGCGGTTGGTTGCAGTAACAGAGAAGATAGACGGAGAGACTTGAAGTTCTACCGTTTTCCGAGAGACCCGGAGAGGAGAGCGAGACGGACTGCTGCAATTCGACGAGAAAACTGGGCACCAAACGATCACCACAGACTATGTAGTAGTCATTTTACACCTGGTAAGATGCATTTAATATATGTTTAGAGGGTTTTGGGCTGACAACCACAATTAAGATCATTGCGAGGCTAATCGCCGAAAACATACAGTTTCAAATTCAAGATGTTTATTTCTTACACCATCATTATTTTTTGAATACCGTAATTTCCCGAATATAAGGCGCACCCGTGTATAATGCGCACCCCAAATTTACTTGTAAAATCTAGGGGAAATTATTGTACCCGTTTATAACGCGCACCCTAATTTTAGCACCAATAAATAGAAGAATACAAGAAAACAGAGCTTGTGTACAGATACAGAGATGTCATTTTATTGACTGGTGAAACACAGCTCAAGCATAGCACATTGGTAGTTCAAAACATTAACGTGAACTGACAATATTTACGGTAATAATATGATTTGACTAGCCTGGTACACCAGACTCAACGCTGTTCCAGCTATTGAGTCTGGCCACCCTTCCCACGGAAACAATTTCCAGGGCGGAGCAAGCCACAGCATACAGACAGCGGAGTGGACCAATCAGCGACGGGCAGACGTGACGTTAGAAAAATGGCGACTTCAGGATGACGGACTTGCGCGCGGAAGTAAACATACGAAGAGAGCGGAGTTTATTCGACATGGCTAGCGCGAGACAGATTGTTGTCAGTGACTCGTGTCGATGTGTTTTTGGTCATTTAAAACTGATTTTACCGTGGATTGGAACATATTCTCGGCTCTGCCGTTCACCGTCTGTGTTGCTGAAGGGACGACTTTCGACGCGCAAGAGTGACGTTGCTTGTGAAGAACACGTGACGCAAATAAACGAATCTGATTTGTCGATTGATTTTGTATCTGCTCGAAAAGGCCGTTAATGGGAGGGGTTCCAGACTATTTCTCTCAGTGTTTGAAAAATACAGGGAGAATAGTCTGGCAGAGCCAGGCTATGATTTGACAACTTCTCCAACTTACCAGAATCTAGGAGAAAACAAAACAGATGTGACTTTTCTTATAAAGGCTGCTGTATAACTTGCTCGTTTCCTCATGATGAATAAATGTTTCTTCCATGGATTGATACGGTAAAATGAAAGTGAGAACGTAAGTCGGAAATCCGTGAGAGGCTCATAGCTGTCAGCACGACACTAGTAACAAAAGGAACTATTGTTATTTGGGTTTGAGTTTCCCGAGGGACCGATATAGTTGACGGACACAGGAAGTGTGTGTCCTTACATTTGTTATAGTCCGAATTTCGGAGCTGCAATAAACGTCGACTCAAATGAGTTCAAGAAACTAAATTCTGTGCTTTATGAAGAGTGAAAAAAGCAGAATTTAACACAGACGAAATCATTTGGCCGAATGAAGTAATACCGAAACAAAACGGTGACGTCACGTACCGCAATGGTCGGCAACGGGTGGCCGCATACGTTTCTTCAACACAACGTGGCCGTGTCAATGAAAAAAATCGGTTTATATATATATGTAATACATATATATTTCTGTCTCCATCCATGTACCCGTTTATAATGCGCACCATGAGTTTACCAGTTGATTTTGGGGGGAAAAAAAGTGCGCGTTATATTCGGGAAATTACGGTAATATTTAGCTGGTACCAAGTGAAAGAAGCTGGCCTCGTCTACGGATCATCAGTTAAACAGGGGTGTCCAAACTTTTTGCAAAGGGGGCAAGATTTGGTGTGGTAAAAATGTGGGGGGCTACCTGGGTTGATTTACGTAGAACAATACATTTAAAGAAATTTTAGCAAGCCCTTCTGTGTGTCATATTTGCTTTATTATTATTTTTTTTAATATAAAATTTCAACAATCTTGCCTTTGTGGCGTTCTCTTTCGACCCTCGGGCTCTTGCGAAATACTGCTGCTGTGAAATTAAATTAGCTTCAAGTTGCTTTAATTTCTCGTTGCGTATCTTCCGCGACTGTCTTTTTGCAAATGAGGCAGACACAGTTGTGTATTTTATTGAAGAAATAGTCCAAAATGCGAAGAAATAGTCCAAAATGCGCCTATCCTTGACGCGTCGCAGTCACCTTTTTAAAACAATTTTTTTTTATTGATTGTCGCCATTTTAGAAAATTGGAAGTAAAGGGTCACACGGGGTAATGTAATTTTGCTTAAAGTGCTGCTCTTAAAGTTTTTCAAACTTTTGTGAGAATAGGCTGATTTTGTGTGGACAAGATAGTTGTAGATATCAGGGTAGCAGATGTCAGGCAGAGAGGGCGAAGACAGCGGGTCGAAAAATATCGATTTAGGCATCAAATATGGATCTGGTGAATGGATAGACTGAAGCTTTTCCACATAACGCATTTTATGCAACGCATCCAATGAGTTTACAGCGTCAGATAACACTGGGGCTTCCATGAATTGCTCTATAACTTGCACGACTAATTGAAAACAATGAGAATAGATCTAAAAAATGACGGACAATACGGCAGCCTCGGGCTCTTGCGAAATACTGCTGTTATGGATATGCAGTGCTAAACAAAAGCGTTCATAGCCCTGATTTAAAGGAACTAACAGTTTGAGCATACTTTAGACCTTCAGGTAACTTGTTCCAGCTAATAACTCAATGCTGCTTCACCCAGCTCCGTTCTTGGAACATACAGGAGACCGGTTCCACACGACCTTAGGGGTCTAGATGTTTCACAAGAATCTAACAAATCAAGCATGTATTTTGGTCCAAAGCCATTAAGTGTTTTGTAGACGAGCAGTAGTATTTTATAGTCTGTTCTTAGACTCACTGAAAGCCAGTGTAACGATTTCAAAGCCGGTGTAATGTGGTCCGGTTTAACTTGTATTTGTGAGGACTCTGGCTGCAGCATTCTGTACTAGCTGCAGCTTCCTGACGAACTTTTTATCAAGACCTGTAAATATACTGTTGCAATAGTCCCATCTGCTGAAAATGAATGCATGCATACGTTTTTCTATGTCTAGTTGAGTCAGAAGCCCCTTAATTCTAGCAATATTTTTTAGGTGGTAATAAGCAGATTTAGTGACGGACTTTAGATGGCTATCAAATTTTAGGTCTGAGTCAATAATAACGCCAAGGTTTTTGACTTGATTTGTAGCTGTAAGTAACATTTTGCTAAGGTGCCTCCTAATCTTTGACCTTTCCTTTTTTGGCCCAAAAATGATCACTTCTGTCTTCTTCACATTTAACTGGAGAAAATTCTGGCACATCTATTCATTGATATGATGAATGCATTTACTCAGGGAGACTAAGGGACTATAATCATGTGGGGACACAGAAATGTAGAGTTGTGTGCCATTTGCAGAGGTGTGATAGGAGATGTCATACTGTTCCATAATCTGAGCTCGGGGAAGCATATAGATGTTAAATAAGAGTGGTCCAAGAATTGACCCTTGAGGGACTCCACACGTGAATTTGGTTCGTTCCGACTGATGGTTTCCGATTGATACAAATAAATACCTATCATGTAAATAAGATGTGAACCACTGAACAACAGTGTTAGTAAGCGCTACCCAGTGTTACAATCTGATGAGTAGTATGTTGTTATCAACCATGTCGAATGCGGCGCTGAGATCCAATAGTAGCAGAACAGATGATTTGCCTGTATCAGTATTCCGACGAATATCATTTAGGACTTTAAGCACGGTCTCAGAGCTGTGTTGTGGCCGAAATCCAGACAGAAATGAGTTAAAAAGATTGTTTTGCATCATAAAAACCTGAATCTGTTCGAACACAACCCTTTCGATAATTTTCCCCAGGAATGTCAGTTGATATGAGCCTATAATTACTAATGGTTGAGGCATCCAGATTTGTTTTTTTTTTAGAAGAGGTTTTTAAAGTCTGTGGAAACTCTGCTGTTTGGAGAGAAGCCTTTTAATCTGAAGTATGTCTGGGGCTATAAAAAACAGTTTTGATAAAGTTTGAAGGAAGGATGTCAAGGCAGCATGTTGTGGGCTTTAATTTTGACACACATTGAAACTTAAAAGAACAATACTGCAATGGGCTAAGGAGAGGTAATCGTGGACTGTGTGAATGACTGGATGAAGGTTATTTTCAGTGATGAGTCAAGAATCTGCATTGGACAAGGTGATGATGCTGGAACTTTTGTTTGGTGCCGTTCCAGTGAGATTTACAAAGATGACTGCCTGAAGAAAACATCAAAATTCCCTCAGTTCTTATGTTATGGGGCTGCATGTCAGGCAAAGACACTGGGGAGATGGCTGTGGTTAAACCTTAAACAAGTTTACATTGAAATTTTAGACAGCTTTCTTATCCCTTCAATTGAAAATGTCATTTTCCAAGTGGACAATGCATCATGCCACAGAGCTAAAACTGTTAAACGCAAAGAATGACGAACTGTCATGTCAATAGGTAATGAAGTCCATGATATGCCGTAAATAAATGCCTACGATGGATTAGCAACATGGAAAACGAATGAATGCATTAAATTGTTTGATTCCTGGCTAGTTGTGGGAGTGTAACGGTTAACAAATAGTTCTTGTATTAAAATAATGTTTTAGTAATTGTTGAAGGTAAAAAGTTACAGTATTTATTGAAAGTCGTTTCATTCATATTGAAAATTACTTGTTTGTAAATATTTGTATAGTAATTGCTTTGGTTACCACTAGTCTCGCGAGATTTGCGTGGCGTGAGTTACAGCGAGACCTGCTCTCGCTCAGACAAAAAAGGACTTCCATTAAGCCACACGCAGCAGCAGAGACTTGACGAGCTGCATAGAAATAAACAGGTGCTAGCTGCGCAAGGTATTTTCTGTTATATTATGATATGTACAATGTGTTTGTAACTGTTATTAATTGGACTATTGTTTTGTAAAGCTTTGTATGCACACGAGTTCGCGTTCAATCGCCCAGGACCTCCAAAGTGGCAGGCGGCCACGAGGTTAGCTTTGTTTTCTGTTTAGCACGTTACCTTTTTTTGTTTAAGTGTCTAAGCTTTATTTGTACATCTTTTAGTTTTCACGGCATTCGAAGGCATTTCACAGAAAAGCAATAAAGTGCCCGTCTTTTGAGAAACCGTGCCCTGCGATGTCATTTTGGAAGCTACAGAAGCTTCATTAAAGACGCGCTCCCACACCTCAAACTCTTTAAGTGCTTCATCAACTGGGTCCGCCGCAGCCAGGGCAAGGGCGAGAGCAGAAGCAGCAAAAGCACGTCTTCTCTACGCAGAAGAAGAGATGAAGTTGAAACTTGAAAAAGCTAAGTTGGAAGCATCCATGGACTTGCTCAATGCTAAAAAAGAAACGGCAGCAGCCGTTGCTGAGGCAGAAGCACTCGAAGCTGCTGTAGAGAACGAGATGGAAGAGCATCGCAGCAGTTTAAGTGCTGATTCTGCTCTTTTAGAAGCTCAAAAACGCATTGAACAATATGTTACCGAACAAGCGAAAGAAAGAGAGTCAGAACTTCATGATGCTGGTGTCCTGCCAAAAACGGAACCAAGTCACACTTACAGTTATTCTCCTTCACAGCTTAAACCGGAAGCTAAACCTTTCTTAACAAACCAAGCTCATGCATCTTCTCATCTCACCACACAACGAACTCACACTTATAAGGATGAAGGTCTTCAAAGGCATCGTGGAGTGATGTTCGAGAAACCATGTGACACTCCTATGCTGCTATCTGGACATCGACATGTGAATGTTCATCACGTACCTCAACGCGTCAACACACCTTCAGTCTCCAACAACAACAATGATAATATGAGTGACTTTGTAAGGTACTTTGCTCGAAGGGAACTTGTAGCTACAGGTTTGCTTCAGTTTAATGACAAGCCACAAAACTATCGTGCATGGAAACGTTCTTTTCAGAACGCCACACAAGACTTGAACCTGACACCATGTGAAGAGATGGACCTTCTGCTTAGGTGGCTTGGCAAAGAGTCGTCAGAACATGTTGAACAGATAAGAGCAATACACATAAACAATCCACAAACGGGATTGGACATGATACGGGATAGGCTCGAACGAACTTATGGCTCAGCAGAAGCAATAGAAGATGCTCTCTTCAAACGAGTGGATGCCTTTCCAAAATTAGCAAACCGAGATCATTCAAAATTAACAAAATTGAGTGATCTTCTGATGGAACTTGAATCAGCCAGAGCAGAAGGAGACCTGCCTGGTCTCTCTTTTCTTGACACAGCAAGAGGCATTCACCCAATTGTGCAAAAACTTCCATTTAATATGCAGGAGAAGTGGGCAACAATTGGTTCACTGTACAAGCAGGAATATAATGTTTCATTTCCTCCCTTCCACTATTTTGTAGAATTTGTCAGCCAACAGGCTCAAATTAAAAATGATCCAAGCTTCAATTTTATGTCACCTTCGAATACGTAGCACCCGGTTGCTTACGTAAACGTAGAAGCGCCTGGTTTCATTGGAAATGTAGCCCAAAACTACTTTGCTGTCTGTATAAAAGGTTGTGGCATCCAGCTGGAGGTCGAGCTCTTCCGAGATTAGGTCTGCTAACTCTACCGCAAGCACAGCAGCACAGAGTTCCAACCTTGGAATTGTTTGCTCTGGAAGAGGAGTCAACTTTGCTTTGCCCATTACAAATCCTACATGACTATCTCCTGCTCTGCCCAAGAGATGATAAAAACACCTTACTTTGCACACAAGAGGACTGCCACGCACATTATTTGGATAAAAAACGAGTGATAGTATGTGTATTGTTTTTCGATCCATTAGCTGCAATCACGAACAAGTCCTCAGACGGAAACCAACAAATCGGAACGTTTGACCAACTCATGGACTGCTACATGCTTGACATGCATTGTCAACATGCCTTGTGTAGGAACTGGCATTAAATGCAACATATGCTGTCAGTCATTTGGATTAAACTTGATTTTATTGATTTGATTTTCGTCAAGTACTCTTATCCCTATCTCCCACCTCCGGGTGACGACGCGCACCGGGCGGAAAGTAGTTCCCCCTCCCTGGGGGCCGATTAATATCTCCCGCAGTTTGAAGAGGCTCACGAGCCTGGGCCAGGGCCCTGCACCGTCAGTCACACTCCCCTATGAGGCGCCGGGTCGTTGTCGTTGGTAACGCCATGGACGGGTGCCGGGTCGTTGTCGGGTCTGTTTTCAGAGGGAAAAGTGTTAGATTTCATCCCTACAAAAGTCTAGAATTGTTCTGAACAAGATAATTTATTGTTTTTGAGATGAACTGCAAAATCTTTAACGTAAACCCATAAATTTTAAATTTAAATTATGGAACAATCTTGAGTTCATTACTTCGAGAGTGTAAAAATATTCATATATTTAAGTTGCACTATAAACAATTCATTTGGTCAAAATATATTCAGGGAGGGTCTTAAATGTATATATATGTTTGTGGAAGTCTTCTTACATATTGGTATGGATACACGCAATATAAATGTGTGTGAACTGTATATTAGAGGTTGCGCTAGACTTTTTCGTTGTCTGTCATTTTGACTGACAGGGTCATAAAAATCCGGTCATAATCTATTTTTACCTGTCACTTAAATTTTTAAAATGACTATATCTTGATGCAGTCACTATATGTATATACACACAATAATACATTAATACTTTATAATATAAAGTAACTAACGTTAGTGAAGTCATGGATTACAGTAAACAGGCCAGTGCTGTGTTTCCATATATATTTTTATTATATTATGTATATACAGGATATATATATATATATACATATATATATATATATATATACACCCCCCAAGTTATAATATTAAATATTATATAATTCCATTATATATATATTTTTTAATTTTTTAAAATTATTATTATTAAATAAAAATGCACGTTGATGCAACGCACATAAAAGCAACTTTTTAAAAAAGTCGTTAGAAAATTTTATGGATTACAATCCGCTAGCTTGTTGTTTCCTGTTGTCTTCCGAAATACACCTGGGTGACGGCGCGTCAAGTGTTCGTTCATAGCCGACGTGCTACCGTGGTATGCGAACTCAGTTTAGCAAAAAGAGTACACACAGTGGTGGCACCCTCCATATTTTCCTTGAAATAATTTCAAGCTGTGGCTCGTCTGGTCCGCTTTTTTGGCTTTATGCCGCTTTAACCGTGTTATCACTTGCCCTTCTTGGTAATTGGCGGTGTTTTCAACTGCTTGCCGCAGTGAGGAGTGAACCGGCGATTCACTTGATTCGTTGTCATCCTTCATTCTCCATTGCATCAGTCCCTCTTTTTTCACCTCTTTAATCAACACCATCGTCGTTTTGGGTCTTTTTGAAGAAACTTCGGACACTCAGTTGCCTTGACATTTTTCCGAATGAGGCCAACGACGTCATGCATCAAGAGAGACAATAGCTAATTAATATGCTCGCTCGCCACCCTGTGGTCTGGGGTGTGAATTGCAACCTGTCAAAATGACGGATGGGAAAATATTCGGTTAACGCGACCCCTGCTGTATATGTATTTAGGGCTGTCAAACGATTAAAAATTTTAATCGAGTTAATTACAGCTTAAATTAATCGTAATTTATCGCAATTCAAACCGTCTGTAAAATATGCCATATTTTTCTGTAAATTATATATAAATTCTGTAAAATAAATTGTTGGAATGGAAAGATAAGACACAAGATGGATATATACATTCAACATACGGTACATAAGGACTGTAGTGGGCATTTCACTCTACTGTCATTTAAATCGGGTCTATGCTGTCCTCACCCCGAAGCGTCTACTTTTTCCAAAGCTAGACAGTTAGTGAACGACGCCTCAATAATCAGACTTCTTCCTTTTTCATCTGATTTATTAATAAAATGGCCTCAAACCATTGTCCCCTTCAGACCGTCGTAAAACTACCCAAAAAAAGTACACAAGCATTGCATTAGCAACAACGTTAGCTTAGCACGCTATACAGGTTCACTAAACATAAACAAAAAGCGTCTCATACAAAGAATATAACATTTCGCTTACTAACGTAATATGTACATTCTTTACAACAACCATACTTACGGACAAATCATGTCCAAGGATCATATAAGCACAACATTACAACGTAGGCGTCAGCCCGAGACGTCGTGCAGCCATATTGAACTGGCAAGAAAAAAATAAACCATGTCGCAAAGTGACCACAAGAGTTCGCTGTTGGACAGCACAAAAAGCCTTGCCGTAAAACTTACCAAAGGCAGAGAATACTGTCTCAGCGGGACATGTGCGTTAATTGCGTCAAATATTTTAACGTGATTAATTTAAAAAATTAATTACCACGCGTTAACGCGATAATTTTGACAGCCCTAATACATATGGCGGAAAACACAGACAAGACTGAAAAAGCAGTTTCTGCTCTTGCACCCCTCTTGCAGAGAAACAGTTGTATTTTAAGCCAAAAAAAAACGTTTGTGTTTGATAGAACAATATGTCTATATGCTGCCATAGCAGATTCATGGCTTACAAAGCGCCCCAAACTATTTTTAATTTGCCCGTTTTACCCTGAAAACCCCCGTTTACAGACGTCGCGCAACCGTTTTTGTTTCAACCTAGCCACAAAAAGAAGGTAAGTAATTATATTTATTATTCAAAATGTCTCTAATTTTTAGCTTAGAATTATTAATTGATGTCTAATATTTGGTTTAAAAAAAGAAATATTTAATTAAAAAAAAGAAAACGACTTTAAAAAAAATATTCACTTGCATATTTTAAACTTTTACAAATTACGTCACAATGAAAAATTTGGCGTCTGTAAAAAAGTCACGAATATCTACCTCATAACTATTGCTTAACTCTATTTTTTTTGTTACTGTCGCATTTTCTTCGATATATTAGATGATAAATAATCGATCCAAACAAAGAAAATTTGAAAAATAACATTTAAAAGGGTAACTATATGAAAAAGAAAATCTCAACCACTCCTTGTTGTCTGCGATTTCTGCATCGCGACCCTTGCTATATCACAATGTTTCGCCCATAAAATCCCCCAAAAATCTGGCTGTGGCCATTCACAGCTGTGTCTTGACACTCATGATACATGCTCAATGGAGTTTTTGGATCGAAACAAGTTTGCAATAATATGTTGTTAAAATCGTGGCGTCTTTAATTCTGCTCTCACATGCTCTCGCCTCCAGATATGGTTTTGCTGTTTAAAAAAAATATTTTTTTCCAAAAATGCCCTCCAGTTCAAAATGTTTCCTCCCCCAGAAAATTGAGATTTTAAGCATTCCAATGATGTATCACACATGCATATCGGACAATTTTGAAATCTGGCCAAATTGGGGGTCTCAGAGCGGAACTTCAAGTCACTTGAGTGTTTTCCGCCATCTACATATTATTGTTTTGTTGTCTTTCTTTTCTCTATTGCTGACTGAGGGAATCGGCATTGAGGGTTCTGCCCTCCCGTTACATGTGTTGGGGAATAACGTATACTATGTAACTTAAAAAACAGGTTGCAGGAAAATATTTATGTGATGATAATTGAGAACTCGGGGTGGGATTTAATAAGTTTTCTTCGTCCCACTCCCTTTCAGGCATTTGTTTTGGTTTTGTTTCTTTTTTTCTTTTTTCTCTGTGTTTCTTGAAAGCAAAGAACTGAATTCGTGAAGATGAATAACTGCCTGAAATGAAATGAATAAAAAATAAATAAATAAAATAAAAATGGGCAGAAAACAAAATCGCATTGTGATAAATGGAATCAATTGAACTACCCCGACAGCAGGTGTGCCAGATCTGGCGTCAGCTCGCCAGAGCCGCATAGCAAACACGCCAGCTGAATGTCTGGGTAGCTACTTGCACCGTAGTTCTCACCAGAGAGCAGAAGTAGTTCTCGTGGACGTAGCCAATATATACAGTGCCTTGCAAAAGTATTCGGCCCCCTTGAATCTTGCAACCTTTCGCCACATTTCAGGCTTCAAACATAAAGATGAAATGAAATTTTTTTGTCAAGAATCAATAACAAGTGGGACACAATCGTGAAGTGGAACAACATTTATTGGATAATTTAAACTTTTTTAACAAATAAAAAACTGAAAAGTGGGGCATGCAATATTATTCGGCCCCTTCACTTTCAGTGCAGCAAACTCACTCCAGAAGTTCAGTGAGGATCTCTGAATGATCCAATGTTGTCCTAAATGACCGATGATGATAAATAGAATCTACCTGTGTGTAATCAAGTCTCCGTATAAATGCACCTGCTCTGTGATAGTCTCAGGGTTCTGTTTAAAGTGCAGAGAGCATTATGAAAACCAAGGAACACACCAGGCAGGTCCGAGATACTGTTGTGGAGAAGTTTAAAGCCGGATTTGGATACAAAAAGATTTCCCAAGCTTTAAACATCTCAAGTAGCTCTGTGCAAGCCATCATATTGAAATGGAAGGAGCATCAGACCACTGCAAATCTACCAAGACCTGGCCGTCCTTCCAAACTTTCTTCTCAAACAAGGAGAAAACTGATCAGAGATGCAGCCAAGAGGCCCATGATCACTCATCCAAGAGGCCCATGATCACTCTGGATGAACTGCAGAGATCTATAGCTGAGGTGGGAGAGTCTGTCCATAGGACAACAATCAGTCGTACACTGCACAAATCTGGCCTTTATGGAAGAGTGGCAAGAAGAAAGCCATTTCTCAAAGATATCCATAAAAAGTCTCGTTTAAAGTTTGCCACAAGCCACCTGGGAGACACACCAAACATGTGGAAGAAGGTGCTCTGGTCAGATGAAACCAAAATTGAACTTTTTGGCCACAATGCAAAACGATATGTTTGGCGTAAAAGCAACACAGCTCATCACCCTGAACACACCATCCCCACTGTCAAACATGGTGGTGGCAGCATCATGGTTTGGGCCTGCTTTTCTTCAGCAGGGACAGGGAATATGGTTAAAATTGATGGGAAGATGGATGCAGCCAAATACAGGAAGATTCTGGAAGAAAACCTCTTGGTATCTGCACAAGACCTGAGACTGGGACGGAGATTTATCTTCCAACAGGACAATGATCCAAAACATAAAGCCAAATCTACAATGGAATGGTTCAAAAATAAACGTATCCAGGTGTTAGAATGGCCAAGTCAAAGTCCAGACCTGAATCCAATTGAGAATCTGTGGAAAGAGCTGAAGACTGCTGTTCACAAACACTCTCCATCCAACCTCACTGAGCTCGAGCTGTTTTGCAAGGAAAAATGGGCAAGAATGTCAGTCTCTCGATGTGCAAAACTGATAGAAACATACCCCAAGCGACTTGCAGCTGTAATTGAAGCAAAAGGTGGCGCCACAAAGTATTAACGCAAGGGGGCCTTTTCAGCTTTTTATTTGTTAAAAAAGTTGAAATTATCCAATAAATTTTGTTCCACTTCACGATTGTGTCCCACTTGTTGTTGATTCTTGACAAAAAATTTAAATTTTATATCTTTATGTTTGAAGCCTGAAATGTGGCGAAAGGTTGCAAGGTTCAAGGGGGCTGAATACTTTTGCAAGGCACTGTATATGGCGGAAAACACTCAGTTGAATTTAAGTTCCGCTCTAAGACCCCAATTTGTCCAAATTTCAAAATTGTCCGATTTGCACGTGTGATATATCATTGGAAAGCTTAAAATCTCAATGTTTGGGGGGAAGAAAAATTTTGAACAGCGGGGCTTTTTAAAAATATATTGGGTGGAAAACACAAACAAAACTGGAAAAGCAGTTTCTGCTCTTGCAACCCTCTATAAAATAAACTGCTGTATTTTAAGCCAAAACAACTTTTGTGTTTGATAGAACAATATGTCTATATGCTGCCATAGCAGATTCATGGCCCATTAAGCCCCGAAGTATTTTTAATTTGTCCCTTTTACCCTGGAAACCCCCGTTTACAGACATCGTGCAACCGCTTTTGCTTCAACCCAGCCATAAAAAGAATATTTATTATTCAAAATGTCTGTAATTTTTTCTGATTATTCAATGTCCAATACTTCCTTTTAAAAAAAAGAACAAGACTTAAAATAATTATTCACTTGCATATTTTGAACTTTTAAACAAATTACTTCAGAATTAAAAAATTGGTGTCTTTAAAAAAAGTCACAGATATCTGCCTCATAACTATCAGTTAATATTATTTTTTTTGTTACTTTCGCATTTTCCCCAATATGTTAGATGATAAATTATCGATCAAAACAAAGGAAAAAAAAAAAAAAAACCTTTATTCGGGTAAAATATAAAAAAAGAACATCTCAACCACTCCTTGATGTCTGCGATTTCTGCATCTTGACCCTTGTTATATTACCATGTTTCACTCATAAAATTCCCAAAAAATCCAGCCGTGGCCATTCACAGCTTTGTCTTGACACTCGGTGATACATGCTACATGGAGTTTTAATAATTCGTTAAATTCGTGGCGTCTGTAAATCTGCTCTCGCGTGCTCTCACCTCCAGATAGGATTTTGCTGTTTAAAAAAAAAAAAAGCCTTCCTGCTCAAAAATTTTCTTCCCCCAGAAAAGTGAGATTTTAAGCTTTCCAATGATGTATCACACATGCATATTGGACAATTTTAAAAGTTGGCCAAATTGGGGGTTTCAGAGTGGAACTTCAAGTGAGTGTTTTCCGCCATATATTTTTCAAACAGCAAAACCTTTACTGGAGGTGAGAGCACGCGAGAGCAGAATTAAAGACGCCAAGATTTTAACGAGATATTATCGCGTACTTACCTTGTTTCGATCCAAAAACTCCATAAAGCATGTATCATCGAGTGTCAAGACAAAGATGTGAATGGCCACAGCTGGATTTTTTCGGGATTTTATGGGTGAAACATGGTAATATAACAAGGGTCGCGATGCAGAAATCGCATGAAGGAGTGGTCGAGATTTTCATTTTCATATATTTACCCTCTTAAACATGTTTTTTCAATTCATTTTTTGCTTTGCTTGAGTGTTTTTATTTTGGCTGCCTATCGTCTTAGATAACCTTCGAGTTTGTAGACGACCGGCTGTCACGGACTCCTTTTGTTATTTCTTCTATCCCGCGATCGCGTGTTATTTTTTGTTTGCAATCATTAAACCCTTGTACGTATCCCACGCTTGCTGTCTGCTTCGAGTTCCAACCTTGTTTTCGCATTTGCGGACGCTAACAATTGTAATAATAATTACCACAGCATCCAGTCTCTCTATTAGCCTCCTTTTTTCGGGAGGGGGGACTCCCTTATTTCTATTTCTGAAAGGTGGCAACCCTACTTTGGAAACAGTTCCCAAATTACTGCGGCATTTCTTTCAGTGAAACACAATAAAAGTAAAGTAGACGTAGTGAAGTGACCAGAGATTGTTGCTCCGGTCCAGCCCCCTTCCTCTGGATACCACTCCGGCTCTTGCAGGCTCAAACTCGTTGTGTTCGTTCACATTTCGTCTTTAAATGTTTTATCAGGTTCGAGGTATTGAAATTGGCCGATTTAACTCCACATCTCGAAACTTTCAGGCCGCAAATCTTGCATGCAGTTATTGATTTTAATTGACGGGATTTCTGTTTTGAAATACTTCCCGACCGCCGCCATTTCTCCTGGTTTGTGTTTTCTCCATATAAAAAAGCGGCCTTGTCATTGGTTAGGAGTGGCCCGCTCTCATTGGTCTGGAGCA
This sequence comes from Corythoichthys intestinalis, assembly GCF_030265065.1. Lineage (NCBI taxonomy): Eukaryota > Metazoa > Chordata > Actinopteri > Syngnathiformes > Syngnathidae > Corythoichthys > Corythoichthys intestinalis. The sequence goes on along the minus strand of NC_080397.1, from coordinate 56,084,212 downwards.
GGCCAATAGCGATAGCTGCTTGGTGCTCACGTGTCATCACACAACACAGAGAGAGTGTAGTGAGCGGCAGGTGGAAAAAAAAAATGCTGCGGTCAAATGTTATAATAATGGACCGGTAAATAGTATCGTGGCCTTCTTTGTTGGTACTCGCCGATACCACCATTTTGGGCTGGATTGGCGCCCCCTGCCGATACCAGTATCGGTGCATCTGTAATATATATATATCAGGGGTCGCGTTAACCGAATATTTTCCGTCGTTGACCGTTTTTTTAAAACGGTGACGGAAAAAAACAAGTCCATCTGTAATTTTGACAGGTTGCAATTCACACCCCAGACCACAGGGCGGCGAGTGAGCATATTAATTAGCTATTGTCTCTCCTGATGCATGACGTCTTTGGCCTTACTCGGAAAAATGTCAAGGCAACTGAGTGTCCCAAGTTTCTTCAAAAAGCCCCAAAACGACGATGTTGTTGATAAAAGAGGTGAAAAAAGGGGGACTGATGCAGTGGAGGATGAAGGACAGCCTCTGCAGCAATCCCACTTGAGACATTTGATTAGGCACAAGCAGGCACTCAATGGCGTACCGCACGCAGGCTATTTTTAGACCGTGACGTCGCATCGTAAAGCGGAAGTAAAGCCGAAGTGGGACATTATAGACCCGCCCTCGCATAGACCCAACGTAAAAAGTGCTACTTTTCTCCGGTAATCTTTCAAAAACGAACATGCTGATCACGCATTGCTTTATTGGAACTTGTAGAAACGATTAGACATTATGACACATGAAGGATGTTTTCTTCATACGTTTCCGGAACCAAAAACTAGGGAGGAAAAAATGTGAAGACCGAATCAACTTGCGCCGACTTTAACACCAGCTCGGCGAATCCATTCACGTTTCATATGCAGTAAACATTATGTTGGGTGGGCATGGTCTTCCAGAGGACAAAGAGCTAAGCCATTTTTATATTTTTAACTTATTTTTTTAGCGTAGCGTAGTGCTTCTGTCTGACAATGAATGACCTGAAAAGAATTACAATGGTATTCGACTGCCACTGATACCGTTTCTGTTATATGTATAGAAAAACAACTTTAGTAAAGGGGAAGTGTAAATAAATAATAGGATTAAGATATGTTATCAATGAAAAAATTACAAGTGTTCGTTGGCTGTCACTGAGTAGCATTTGCGATCGCTACACCAAGCTAACTAAATTACCCCCAAGAACGGTAAGAGACGTAGGACAACCTGAGGATATATAAGAAAGACAGGGCTGATGGTAAAGGATAGCTTGTTGAAACAGGAGAATATCCTTGTCAGTCGCGTCGATAAAAAAGCTAAAGCTATGCTTAGGTCGGCTCGTTTTTTATGTCTTTTTCAACCTTCGACACTAACTTCCACATCTTTGCCAGTCAATTTGGCACCAGGCGCATCATTTTCGGAGAGAATTGGTAGGCTTAGCGCTGTAAACATCTCCTTCGTACACGATTTCCATTCATTTCCTATTAGGGACAAACGGTGGCTTGTCCCTACTTAGCAAGAGTAGCTAATGTCATGAGTATTAATGAGTGGAAGTGACGTGTTGCTTGCGGTACGCCGTTCAAGTCCATGCGCACCAGGAAGAAGGTGTGGAGACTGCGTTCAGGCCACAGCAGGTGAACTGTTAATTTCCTTGTTCCATATGTAGCCTACCTACTGGGGCGAAGAAAAAGTTACATATTCATCTGCTTGATGTGTGATGGCACGGTGTGGATTCTCTGTTAAGCTTGTTCGGATAGAATATTAATTAAAAATGAATGAAAACTAAATACTAGTGAATATGTCATTATCATTTCAAAAATTTAATTGACGGGTAAAAATAGATTATGACCGGATTTTTATGACCCAGTCAGTCAAAATGACAGACAACGAAAAAGTCTAGCGCAACCTCTGATATATATATATATATATATACATATATATATATATTTTTTAATAGAGACAGTGCACTTCGATGAACATCTAAAAGATGCCTCAAAATCTCCAGGAAGTGATCCGAATTCAACAGGAAATGAACCAAAATGCCGCAAAGTTAACTTCTAAGCTGTCATTGACATGCTATAGACCCTACTCACGTGGCGTCACAGCCACGCCCCCGCGCCATGTTGTCCGTCTACTCGTCATGTTAACGCATTACCGCTTCGTAAATTCCTCCTATTATGGCGTTTTTCTGCTCGTTAACATTATTAATCAAAATGGTGAAGGTGTGTGTTGCGGTCGGTTGCAAAAACAGAGAAGATAGACGGAGAGACTTGAAGTTTTTACCGTATTCCGAGAGACCCGGAGAGAAGAGCGAGATGGACTGCTGCAATGCGACGAGAAAACTGGGCTCCAAACGATTATGTAGTAGTCATTTTATCTGGTAAGATGCATTTAATCTATGTTTAGAGGGTTTTGGGCTGACAACCACAATTAAGATCATTGCTAGGCTAATTGCCGACAACATACCGTTTCAAATTCAGGATGCTTATTTCTTCCACCATCTTTATTTTTTGAATAATATTTAGCAGGTAACAGGTGAAAGAAGCTGGCCTCGTCTATGGATCATCGGTTAAACGGGTGTCCAAACTTTTTGCAAAGGGGGCCTGATTTGGTGTAGTAAAAATGTGGAGGGCTACCTGGGCTGATTTACGTAGAACAATACATTTAAAGAAATTTTAGCAAGCCCTTCTGTGTGTCATATTTGCTTTATTATTTTTTTTTTTATTATATAATTTTAACAATCTCGCCTTTGTGGCATTGTCTTTCGACCCTCAGGCTCTTGCGAAATACTGCTGCTGTGAAATTAAATTAGCTTCAAGTTGCTTGAATTTCTCGTTGCGTATCTTCCGCGACTGTCTCTTTGCAAATGAGGCGGACACAGTTGTGTATTTTATTGAAGAAATAGTCCAATATGCACCTATGACGCGTCGCAGTCACCTTTTTAAAAAAAAAAAAACATTTTATTGATCGTCGCCATTTTAGAAAATTGGAAGTAAAGGGTCACACGGGGTAATGTAATGTTGCTTAGAGTGCTGCTCTTAAAGTTTTTCAAACTTTTGTGAGAATAGGCTGATTTTGTGTGGACAAGATAGTTGTAGATATCAGGGTAGAATATGGCAGGCAGAGAGGGCGAAGACAGCGGGTCGAAAAATATCGATTTAGGCATCAAATATGGATCTGGCGAATGGATAGACTGAAGCTTTTCCACATAATGCCTTTTATGCAACGCGTCCAATGAGTTTACAGCGTCAGATAACACCGGGGCTTCCATGAATTGCTCTATAACTTGCACGACTAATTGAAAACAATGAGAATAGGTCTAAAAAATGACGGACAATATGCGGCCGGATACAGTGACACGTCATTTTGTGACGTAGGTGAGTAGGGTCTATAGACGTGCAGTCCGTTTGAACTGGGATGGATGGCAGAAAATATTCATCCATTCGTTGCCACCCTCCCGCTTCAAATGGACTGGACGTCTACTCGTGATGAACTTATTGGAATTCACCGCAGAAGAATGAAAAGAGGTTGTTTTTCTTTGTTGTAGAAATTCGTTAAATGATTTCCTGACCCATGTATTGGATGTGGCACACATTTTTTTTTTGGGATTGAAACGTAAACTTTAAACTGGTGTATGTACTCACCTCAAGTCACACTGAAGCATTCCTGTTTTGCGCCTCAGGTTAGATATAACCACACCAGCGGACAAAACCACTGCTCCAAGCATCATGTTGATACTAGTCCCCAGGCGACGTTCCAGAAAACTGATGGATCTCCCGACATAACTGTCAGACGGCACTGCTACAACGAGAGCACAAACTTTGGCGGTGATTGCACATTGTACTGATCATAAATCAAATGCGAATTAAAGTGATCTGTCATAGATCAAGGACGCCCAGAAAATACGCCGGTCTATAGGTACTGATCTTCATCCCAACCGCTTCACACTCGACTGCGAACCGCTCCAGTGAGAGTTGGAAGTCACGGTTTGATGAAGCCAACAGCACCACATCATCTGAGGCCACCAAACCGGACCCCTTCAACGCTTGGCTGCGCCTAGAAATTCTGTCCATAAAAATTATGACCAGAATCAGTGACAAAGGGCAGCCTTGGCAGAGTCCAACCCTCACTCGGAATGAATTCGACTTACTGTCGGCAATGCGGACTTAAAGAGCATATGAGACGAGAAAAAAAGTCTTAAATGGCATTATTATGTGAATTAGAATCATATTTGGAGACGATTTGACTATATACAACAATTTAGCAAAGCACAGATGATGAGAAATTAGTCTTTTAATCTGCCGGTTAGCCACGCCTACCATTATAGGGCTTTAGCGTCCCCAACAGGTGGATGACGTCAGCGGTAGACTATGCTCATCGGTTTTACTATTCAGCCCATTGAGGGGGAATTATTCAGAACGAGGCAAACGCGACGAAGAGAGCCGCAAAATGTCATTGTTTCTGTCTCTTTACTTCAATATTTTTACAGGATATTCTTTTTATCCAAGTATTTTCCCCAATTGCTAAATAAATGGCATGGTCATGACAAATAACAGTCTTGTGCTGAATGGAATATGAAATAATAAAAATGCATTTATTCAGGACGACATGGCAAAATTACTCCATAATGGTCAAAACTGTCGACTTCACCTTTACTGTCGCACCTCCCGAACGATATTTTATGACACCTAAATCGGACATATGTCATTTCCCTTCCCCGGCTTCGGAGAATGTAAACAAACCAAAAAGCGTGACAGCTAGCCGACATGCTAACCCGAACAGAGTGATGTTTCAAAGTCTTCGAAGCGGAAAATCACACATACAGTGTATTCGGCCCCCTTGAATCTTGCAATCTTTCGCCACATTTCAGGCTTCAAACATAAAGATATGAAATTTAATTGTTTTGTCAAGAATCAACAAGTGGGACACAATCGTGAAGTGGAACAACATTTATTAGATAATTTAAACTTTTTTAACAAATAAAAAACTGAAAAGTGGGGCGTGCAATGTTATTCGGCCCCCTTGCGTTAATACTTTGTAGCGCCACCTTTTGCTCCAATTACAGCTGCAAGTCGCTTGGGGTATGTTTCTATCAGTTTTGCACATCGAGAGACTGACATTCTTGCCCATTCTTCCTTGCAAAACACCTCGAGCTCAGTGAGGTTGGATGGAGAGTGTTTGTGAACAGCAGTCTTCAGCTCTTTCCACAGATTCTCGATTGGATTCAGGTCTGGACTTTGACTTGGCCATTCTAACACCTGGATACGTTTATTTTTTAACCATTCCATTGTAGGTTTGGCTTTATGTTTTGGATCATTGTCCTGTTAGAAGATAAATCTCCGTCCCAGTCTCAGGTCTTGTGCAGATACCAACAGGTTTTCTTCCAGAATGTTCCTGTATTTGGCTGCATCCATCTTCCCGTCAATTTTAACCATCTTCCCTGTCCCTGCTGAAGAAAAGCAGGCCCAAACCATGATGCTCCCACCACCATGTTTGACAGTGGGGATGGTGTGTTCAGGGTGATGAGCTGTGTTGCTTTTACGCCAAACATATCGTTTTGCATTGTGGCCAAAACGTTCAATTTTGGTTTCATCTGACCAGAGCACCTTCTTCCACATGTTTGGTGTGTCTCCCAGGTGGCTTGTGGCAAACTTTAAACGAGACTTTTTATGGATATCTTTGAGAAATGGCTTTCTCCTTGCCACTCTTCCATAAAGGCCAGATTTGTGCAGTGTACGACTGATTGTTGTCCTATGGACAGACTCTCCCACCTCAGCTGTAGATCTCTGCAGTTCATCCAGAGTGATCATGGGCCTCTTGGCTGCATCTCTGATCAGTTTTCTCCTTGTTTGAGAAGAAAGTTTCGAAGGACGGCCGGGTCTTGGTAGATTTGCAGTGGTCTGATGCTCCTTCCATTTCAATATGATGGCTTGCACAGTGCTCCTTGAGATGTTTAAAGCTTGGGAAATCTTTTTGTATTCAAATCCGGCTTTAAACTTCTCCACAACAGTATCTCGGACCTGCCTGGTGTGTTCCTTGGTTTTCATAATGCTCTCTGCACTTTAAACAGAACCCTGAGACTATCACAGAGCAGGTGCATTTATACGGAGACTTGATTACACACAGGTGGATTCTTTTTATCATCATCGGTCATTTAGGACAACATTGGATCATTCAGAGATCCTCACTGAACTTCTGGAGTGAGTTTGCTGCACTGAAAGTAAAGGGGCCGAATAATATTGCACGCCGCACTTTTCAGTTTTTTATTTGTTACAAAAGTTTAAATTATCCAATAAATGTTGTTCCACTTCACGATTGTGTCCCACTTGTTGTTGATTCTTGACAAAAAAATTAAATTTCATATCTTTATGTTTGAAGCCTGAAATGTGGCGAAAGGTTGCAAAATTCAAGGGGGCCGAATACTTTTGCAAGGCACTGTAACTATCCTGGATTATTTGACATGACGACCCGGTTGTCTAATGTCGTCGCGGATCGGCAAACCGCCCGGCGGAGAGGAATTTACAGTTCGTTCCCCGGAGGAGGGTGGCTGGAGTTGTTGTGCAGCTAACGGGCTGCTGCTAATGACCATTAGGACAGCTTTTTACATGCCTATCAATGATCAAACGTAAGTAGTCCTTCATTTAAAGGAAGTTTGTAGTGCTGACTTTGTAATAGCTGTATTCGTATTTGACATAATACAAAACAAGATGTTTACTCACTTCCTCGTAAGTCCAATGGTCCCACAGTAAATATCCACGGTGAATGGGAACCTTTTGAAACTCCAAAAAGGCGCATACGCCTCTCCCTCATACAGAATGATTTTTCTGCAGCCGTTTGGCTGGCGTGATGCGAAAAATAAACGTATTAATCCGCAAAATCAGCTGCATCATTCGTCCCCATACACAACAGTACGCTGTATAGTGAAGAGGATGTCTTCTACCGTACACGTCACAGCGCCCTCCTCCTCAATGCATGACCGAAGCCGGAAGTCACTCATTTTCCTGGCGCGGGATTCAAAAAAACTAAATAAATATAGCGATCGCTTCCACACACATCCAAGCGGTCCATATCATTCAGGAGCATAAAATACCGCGTGTATTATGAAATAAACATGCTTTTTCGTGTCACAGGCACTTTAAGTCTGGCACCGGTGTCCTGCCAAAATGTCCTACATAGGTGAAACGTGCTACATGAGGCGAATTTGACACACAAAGTACTACAGTGCGTTTTCAACTTGTTTTGTTTAGATGTATACAGGCATAAATAATGTACCCCCCCAAAAATGAGGGTGCAGTACTGGTCCACGGTTCCACGGCGGGGAGGAAAACTCCACTGCTCCTCCTGAATCCGAGATTCGACCTCCCCAACGGACTAGTGTTGTCAGTTACTGTAATCTGATTACTTAGCGAGTAATCTAACGCGTTAATTTTTCCACACCAGTAATCTGATTAGTTTCCTTAGTGTCTCTGCATTACTATTTTTTTCATTGCCTCATAACGTATGTAGAATGAAGAATATTGTAGTCATGTACGAAGAGCATTTTGAATAGAAAATGCTCAAATAAAAGGTTCCCCATACGTGTTTCCATGACAACCTCTTAGCTATTTCCTGTTTTGGTCCCGCGTCACATGTGTTGTGGGCAGTGTTGTTAATTTTACTTTAAAAAAGTAATTAATTACAGTTACAAATGACTTCTCCCAAAATGTAATTGCGTTAGTAACCTGAATGTAAGAGTAATTAGTTACTTGGCAAAGTAACTAGTGATCATTTTATTTTTTTTCTCAAAAAAAACAAAAAAAAAAAAACAGGTCACGCAATGTGAAGTTTAAAGGGTTTGGGGGACAATTGGCCCTAGCCAATTATTTACCCTCCACTTAACTAGACACAAGGGTACTCGATAGTAACCTTTGCTATGTGTGGAAGTCATTTAAAATTTTGAATCAACCGTTAAAGTTGTTAAAATTGCTCCCGTTATTGCATTAGTTCCCTTTTGTCTACTTTAAACATGTGTAAGTTTTAAAACTGTTTCATCATTTAAAGATAAGTTAAGATTTTTCCGATTTAGGAGCATTTTAGATTTAAAAAAAAAAAAAAAAAAAAAAAAGGTTACTTAGGTTCGCTAGGAAGGATCTCTACATCAGAGCCTTCCTGAGAGGTCTACTGCTTTAAAATGGCGGCTGTTTACTAACGCATGTAGTCCTTAAAGAGCATATGACACGAGAAAAAAAGTCTTAAATGGCATTATTATGTGAATTAGAATCATATTTTGAGACGATTCGACTGTATACAACCATTTAGCAAAGCGCAGATGACGAGAAATTACTAAATTAGTCTTTTAATCTGCCGGTTAGCCACGCCTACCATTATAGGGCTTTAGCGTCCCCAACAGGTGGATGACGTCAGCGGTAGACTATGCTCATCGGTTTTACTATTCAGCCCATTGAGGGGGAATTATTCAGAACGAGGAAAACGCGACGAAGAGCCGCAAAATGTCATTGTTTCAGTCTCTCTACTCCAATATTTTTACAGGATATTCTTTTTATCCAAGTATTTTTCCCCAATAGCTATATAAATGGCTTGAGAAGGACCAGTCAGCCCATTGAGGGGGAATTATTCAGAACGAGGAAAACGCGACGAAGAGAGCCGCACAATGTCATTGTTTCAGTCTCTCTACTACAATATTTTTACAGGATATTCTTTTTATCCAAGTATTTTTCCCCAATAGCTATATAAATGGCATGGTCATGACAAATAACAGTCTTGTGCTAAATGGAATATGAAATCATAGAAATGCATTTATTCAGGACGACATAGCAAAATTACTCCATAATGGTCAAAACTGTCGACTTCACCTTCACTGTCGCACCTCCCGAACGATATTTTATGACACCTAAATCGGACATATGTCATTTCCCTTCCCCGGCTTCGGAGAATGTAAACAAACCAAAAGGCGTGACAGCTAGCCAACATGCTAACCCGAACAGAGTGATGTTTCAAAGTCTTCGAAGCGAAAAATCACACATAACGAGCCTGGATTTATTGACACGACGACTGGGTTGTCGATTGTCTTCGCCGGATCAGCAAACTGCCCGGCGGAGAGCAATTTACAGTTCGTTCCCCGGAGGGTGGCTGCAGTTGTTGTGCAGCTAACTTGCTGCTAATGTGCGTGAGTAGAGCTTTTTACATGCCTATCAATGATCAAACGTAAGTAGTCCTTTATTTAAAGAAAGTTTGTAGTGTTTACTTTGTAGTCACTGTATTCGTATTTGACATAGTACAAAACAAGATGTTTACTCACTTCCTCATAAGTCCAATGGTCCCACAGTAAATATCCACGGTGAATGGGAACCTTTTGAAACTCCAAAAAGGCGTATACACCTCTCCCTCATACAAAATGATTTTTCTGCAGCCGTTTGGCTGGCGTGATGCGAAAAATAAACGTATTCATCCGCAAAATCAGCTGAATCCTTCGTCCTCATACACAACAGTAAGCTGTATAATGAAGAGGACGTCTTCTACCGTACACGTCACAGCGCCCTCCTCCTCAATGCAAGACCGAAGCCGGAAGTCACTCATTTTCCTGGCGTGGGATTCAAAAAACTAAATAAATATAGCGATCGCTTCCACACACATCCAAGCGGTCCATATCATTCAGGAGCATAAAATACCGCGTGTATTATGAAATAAACATGCTTTTTCGTGTCACAGGCACTTTAAAATATGTTGCTAATGCAGCTGTGTCTGTAATCTGCATCTAGTTCTATAATATGATATCTACCGTGTCATGTGGGCGTTGTTTGTCGGCCACCTAGCATCGCGGTTGCAACGGCGTCTTCCCCACTCCTGCTCTGCTCTCTCGTCTCCATGAGTCCGTTTCAGAGTTTTTTTATTCAACCAACTTAGTAACGCATAGTAACGCACGCCTTTCCTGCCTCAGTAACGGTAACGGCGTTGCCAAGATGAGAAAAGTAATTAATTAGATTACTCATAACTGAAAAAAATAACGCCGTTAGTAACGCCGTTATATTCTAACGCCGTTATTAACAACACTGGTTGTGGGACTGAAGGCATGGGCCAGGTGGGTGGACATTCGAGCAGAGTGTTGAGACGTTGCGAGGGAATGTTGATCTGTGGATATCGGTGAATGAAGGTGGGTATCAGCAAAAGGTTGGAACCCCTGCATGCGCGGCCATTTCGTAGCTTTGCCGTGGCAACGACGGGCAGTCATCGCTCCAAGTTGGTAAGCTTTGTTTACATCAAATGCGTGTTGCAAATTTATGCCGTGAGGTGATGTGTTCGTTTAGCATCTGTGGGATGTGTTGTAAGTCCGATTGAGTGTAAATAGGTTAGTTGCCGCCACGTTTTGCGGCTAAATTGACCGCGTGTGCGTTGAAAGGAGTACTTCCGGGTTGTGCACGCGCATCCGCGCCCGCCACCACCTATGCAATTTTGTGCAGTCAGTTTGCATTGTTTTGCATTAGCACTGATATGCTGTTAACTAGAGGCAGGGGCGGACTGGTAATCTGTAGCTTCTGGAGGATCACAGAACGGCCGGTGCTCTGGACGGCCGGCTGCCGCCATACATACATCACTAGCCACGTTTACATGCTGACTTTTATTCATACCGATTCAAATCATTCCAAATGGAAATTTCACATCAGCTGTTTACATGTCACTTCATCTATTCCGATCCAGCGTTTACATGTGACTGCCTTTATTCCGAAAGGACGTTTGACAACTGCCGTCTGACATGCGCAGATTAATCAAAACAAAGCGTCACGTTGCAAAACATGGAGATCGATCGTCAGATCAGCTGCTGTTTTAACTTTTCGAGTGGAAACAAAACTTCAGAATGATACGCCGTTCATTTAAAAAGTTGTGTGGGTGCGCTGTGCGTGTGCTTGGAAGCCATGTTGCAAGTGACGTTACTTACGTCACCAAGTGACGTCACCACGTCAGTACGGAGCATGCGCAGAAAGAACGCAACCAGACACCATTCCGCTTCCCTGTTTACATGATATAATTTTACTTCTAATCGGTTTGGGAAAAGGAATATTCCACCCCTGTGAATCGGAATGAAATTCCATTCGGTTTGGGCCTGTTCATTCCGAATGAGGTGTTTATATGGAACACATTTATTCGGTTTGAACAAATATTCCGATTGTAATTGGAATATTTGGCTCCATGTAAACGTGGCAACTGTTTTTATCCCCGCTATACTCTGTGATTATCTACAGTTCGCATCCAATCCGACAGGTGGCAGCAATGCGCCTGGCTGAAAGACTTGGTGTGGCCCATGAAAGGGAAAGTGTAGTGGACCAAACATACACGTGGACACTGGTGTTTCAACTTAGGTAAAAATTCAATTTAATAAAGTCACAAAACAACAGTTTAACAAAATATCTTGGGCCCAACATAAAAGAGGCCAACATGACAAAAGGCTTCAACCAAACTGACCTGACCTCCAGACACATCTCTGTGGCCGTTTAAATCAGGTTGGACTCTACTAACGACCACCTGAAGGAGGTATGACAAATTAGCCAAACATTGTAACTTAATAAAACAATGACAGATGAAAATGTACATATAATCAAACAATAACTAATGTGCATTTAAACGGTGAAAACTTTACTCCAAAACAATCATAATTAACTTAACTTAAATAACCCCCCTTCAGAATGGTAGGTGCCAGATCTTACACAGCTGTGGTCGTTACCACAAAATGGCAAATAAAATCTAGTAAGCATTCAGACAAATATTAACTAAAGTGTGCACCCATTAGAAAATACATGTCCAAAAAAATATCACATAAATAAATCTTGAAACACTAAATAGTGGTGGTAGTGGTAGCCACCAGAGAAGGATAGAGCGATAAGAGCTTTGGCGGACTTTCTAGTTGCCACCTGGCTGATGGAATGAAGAGGGTTACTTGCTAGGTATATTGGCAATTGTTATCCACCAGGTAGCTACAATTTAAATGAAATAAATGGCAATTAAAGGGCTAGTGCCAGCAAAAAACATTTTAGCTGTAAAACAACCTATGCACACGCAGCAGCAATATTAATTCAGAAGAAATATAACAAAATATTAATAAAATGAATGGTTTTACTTTAAAGTTTAGGTAGTTAAATTGATATGATATATATTTTTAATCATTTATATATCGTTTTGTTTTCTGGTTAATACTTTCCAATAAAGGTTATGTATACAGGATTTGTCTTGAAATGTTTATTGTATTTTCATTTAAATTTATTATTGGCGTGGCAAGATTAATTATGGCATAAACAATGAAGTCATATTATAGACACAGGGGATAGGTGTTATTATAATCAATTGAATACATAAAATCTGCTTTCAAAAATAAATCCTTTTATTTGTTTATTCAGGTTGATTATAGAGAAAGATGAATCCAACTCCAGTTCAGCCTTGCAGTACTTTGAGCGCCCCAAGTCAGACAGTCAAAGTCTAGACACATTTTCTTCATTTTTCTCTCAAAGTGAACGAAATTGATCCATTTTACAATAAAATATTTTTTTTAATTCTCCTAGAGGGTCTATGTACAGCGATTCTTGTGGGCTGGGCTGAGTCAAAGTCCAGGGCTGCTTTTTAGTCCCAGTCCGCCCCTGCAAACAACTAAGAAACCGAAAGACAAGCTTCTGCTGGGAATTGTAATGAGTTTATCACTAGTAGACGTCCAATCCATTTGAAGTGGGAGAGTGGCAGCGAATGAACATTCGTTCTATGGCCGTCATTGGCAGCCATTGCCAGGCAATGAGGTCATTTTGGCCATTTAAAGTGCATGTGACACGAAAAAGCATGTTTATTTCATAATACAGGCGGTATTTTATGCTCCTGAATGATATGGACCGCATCGATGTGTGTGGAAGCGATCGCTATATTTATTTAGTTTTTTTTAATCCCGCGCCATGAAAATGAGTGACTTCCGGCTTCGGTCTTGCATTGAGGAGGAGGGCGCTGATTAATACGTTTATTTTTCGCATCACGCCAGCCAAACAGCTGCAGAAAAATCGTTCTGTACGAGGGAGAGGCGTTGAGAGGCCTTTTTGGACTTTCAAAAGGTTCCCATTCACCGTGGATGTTGGCCAAAACAAGCCCGACGACTACTGTGGGACCATTGGACTTACGAGGAAGTGAGTAAACATCTTGTTTAGTATTATGTCAAATATTGATACAGCTATTACAAAGTAAACACTTCAAACTATCTTTAAATAAAGGACTACTTATGTTTGATTATTGATAGGCATGTAAAAAGCTCTCCTCGTGCACATTAGCAGCACGTTAGCTCAACAACAACAACCGCAGCCGCCCCCCTCCGGGGAACGAACTGTAAATTGCCCTGCACCGGGCGGTTTGCCGATCCGCGAAGACAATTGACAACCTAGTCGTCATGGCAAATAATCCAGGCGAGCTATGTGTGATTTTCCGCTTCGAAGACTTTGAAACATCACTCGGTTCGGGTTAGCATGTCGGCTAGGTGTCACGCCTTTTGGTTTGTTTACATTCTCCGAAGCCGGGGAAGGGACATTACATATGTCCGATTTAGGTGTCATAAAATATCGTTCGGGAGGTGCGGCAGTAAAGGTGAAGTCGACAGTTTTGACCATTATGGAGTAATTTTGCCATGTCATCCTGAATAAATGCATTTTTATTATTTCATATTCCATTTAGCATAAGACTTATTTGTCATGACCATGCCGTTTATTTAACTCATTTGCTCCCAGAAACGTATAAATACGTTCTATTTTTAAATGCTTAACTGTCCCAGAAACGTATTTATACATCTTTTGCGTTTTTTTTTAATAAGAAGCTGTGGTGACCCTTTGTTGGACATAATTCACCCACCGTACTTGTGTGTGTTTGGCCGAGCGCGTTACCGGCTGCGTCACAGTCACGTGACACACTATAAAGAGCCGCGCGCGTTCCGGCTCATTAGAGAGAGTGGACGAGAGTTCACAGAGTGCAGGAGAGTAAAAGAGCTGGACACAGCATTTGAGCTAAAGACTCTTAACATTGCAGACCGCTTTACTGGTGACCCCGACGAGCCTCGCTGAAGTCTCAGAGGCATTTTGAACACTTTATTGCAATGGCGGACTCTAGCTTTTTCGAGCTGACGACATTCAACGAGTCTTCTGCGGCCGCGTGGTTCGCTAACGCGGAGGAGCAGTTCGTCTTCCGTGGTGTTTCCGACGACAACATGCGCTTCTACCACGTGGTGGCCGCGCTCGGGTACTCAACGGTGGTCAGGGCACAGCGCTTCGTGGTTTATCCACCGAAGGTCGACAAGTACACGGGGCTCAAGGCGCACCTCCTCAGACTTTTTGTACCGTCATACAAGTTGACTTCGTTGACGCCCACGGTGCCCGCCTCGAGAGCCCTGCTGCCCGGGGTACCCGCCATAGATGGCGGCACTTCCGCCCCGGTTCCTCGCAGCCGTACTGCTGTCCCGGTACCCGTTCCACTGCCGCGCGCTTCCGCTCTGGCACTTCCCGACGCCGACGTTGCTCTCTTGCCTCCGGCCCCGCTCTCGCTTGCCTCGGCTCTGGCGCCACTCTCCACCGACGCCGCTGCGCCCGTCCCTGGCTTTCTCGGCTTCGGCGCTGATGCGCCGGCCTACGGCCTACTCGACGACGGTGCGCTCGCCTGTGGCCTACTCGACGACGCCCCGTCCACCTGCGGCCTTCTCGACGACGCCCCGTCTGCTTCGGGCCTACTCGCCGGCGTTCCATCAGGCCCTGGTCCACTGGACGGCGTTCCGTCCGGCCCTGGTCCACTCGACGGCGTTCCGTCCGGCACTGGTTTTCTCGGCGACACTTCGCCTCACGACGTCATTGCTGCGCCTGCTTCTGGCCTTCCTAATGACGTCGCTCCAGCACCTGCGCCTCTGGAAGTCTCCGAGGTCGCCCCTCTACCGGCGCCGCTGGCCGCCGCCGCCTCTGACCTCACTCCAGTGCCTCCGGGAGTCTCCGAGGTCAGTCATCAGCCTACGCCGCTGGCCATCGCCGCTAGCCTTGCTGCTGTGCCGGCGCCTCCGGTAGTCTCCGAGGTTGCACATCGGCCAGCGCCAGCAAACGCCGCCCCCAACGTCTCTCCTCGTCCACCGCCTTTTGACAATGATGGCGTCGCTCCGGTTTCGGCGTTTCCCCCGCACCTGCTACGACCGGTCGACTTGGTTCCTCTCGCCTGTCGCCCTTATCTACGGCTGGGCAACTCCGACCGCCACGCCGATCGCCCTAGTCTCCGGCCTCGACCGGTCGATTCTGACCACCGCGCCCGTCGCCCTCGTCTGCAGCTTCGACCGGGTGGTGCTGCTCATCGCACGTCTCGACCGCCGTTGAGCAATGCGTGCCGCCTCTCTCGGCGTCCGCTTCTCCGGCCTCGCCTGGGCGGTGCTGCACGGCGCGCTCCTCGTCCTGGGCGTCCTCCGGACCGTTCTGCTCTGACGTCCTGTATCTGGCGTCCTGGACAGCCGCCTGACCGTCGCTTTCGGTCGCCCGCTGCCTGGCATCCTGGGCGTCCTCCAGACTGTTCTGCTTGGGCGTCCCGCCTCTGGCATCCTGGACGGCCGCCTGACCGTCCGTTCGGTCGTCTGACGGACGCCCCGGCCGCGCAACCCTTCCGTTCCGTACTTTTGATTCGGGTTGCGCCTGGTGTCTTTTGTGGGTGAATTCTGGGGGGACCTGTGTGGTGACCTAGCCTGGTACACCAGACTCAACGCTGTTCCAGCTATTGAGTCTGGCCACCCTTCCCACGGAAACAATTTCCAGGGCGGAGCAAGCCACAGCATACAGAGAGCGGAGTGGACTAATCAGCGACGGGCAGACGTGACGTTAGTAAAATGGCGACTTCAGGATGACGGACTTGCGCGCGGAAGTAAACATACGAAGAGAGCGGAGTTTATTCGACATGGCTAGCGCGAGACAGATTGTTGTCAGTGACTCGTGTCGATGTGTTTTTGGTCATTTAAAACTGATTTTACCGTGGATTGGAACATATTCTGGGCTCTGCCGTTCACCGTCTGTGTTGCTGAAGGGACGACTTTCGACGCGCAAGAGTGACGTTGCTCGTGAAGAACACGTGACGCAAATAAACGAATCTGATTTGTCGATTGATTTTGTATCTGCTCGAAAAGGCCGTTAATGGGATGGTTCCCAGACTATTTCTCTCAGTGTTTGAAAAATACAGGGAGAATAGTCTGGCAGAGCCAGGCTAGTGGTGACCCTTTGTTGGACATAATTCACCCACCGTACTTGTGTGTCTGTTTGGCCGAGCACGTTACCGGCTGCGTCACAGTCACGTGACACATTATAAAGAGCCGCGCGCGTTCCGGCTCATTAGAGAGAGTGTACGAGAGTTCACAGAGTGCAGGAGAGTAAAAGAGCTGGACACAGCATTTGAGCTAAAGACTCTTAACATTGCAGACCGCTTCAAAGCATAAACAAAGAACAACACTCCAAACCCCTTTTAAAGCAATCAAACTGGCCACTGGAGGGCAGTAGCGCATTTTGCAAGACCAGGCAACCCGATTCAACAGCAGTGAACGGCCGGCCAGCATTGTTAGAGCGCTGGCGGAGGAGCCCAGGCGGCGCTCCGACCGAACAAAACAACGAGAGGACGCCTGGAAGGCCAGGCGTTTCAAAACTGCGCAAAACGAGTGAGACCCTCAGTAAAGCGGCTCGCCAAGCAGACCCCGCAGAAACGCAAAAATAATACATCTTTGTGAGACAGACAACGATGAGGGAAAAGTTTACACGGCTGACGTGGCGACAACGGCGTCATCTCGGCGACAAACCGTCATCTCTCAGTAGTCATGTGTGAATCAAATGCTACTTTGCTATCAAAAGCTCTATTTGGCTGGTTGTTCATGTTATTTTGCAAAAGGCAAACATTATTCAGATGTTTGGGTCGTCACTGAAGCAAAAAAAAGCCGTGTTAAAGTCAAACTTATGTTTGAAATGTATGCGTTTACAAAAAGCTCATTTTCTCCGTTTTTTAATCAGAAATTGGAAAATTGCTCAAACTAAGCCATTTTCTAATGCTGATTTCTAAAGAATGGAAAAAGATATGAACTTAATTTTTTTGTCTGCTGAAAGAAGAGAGTCTAATCTTTCTTTTGGTGGGTTCCATGTTTATATAGCAATGGAACAGAATTTTCTGTGGGCCTTGCAAAATCAGTCAAAATCTGGAAAAAACGGCCGGGAGCGAAGGGCCTTGCTCTGGTGAAAATGGCTGGGAGTGAACGAGTTAACAATTGGGGAAAATACTTGGATAAAAAGAAAATACTTGGATAAAAAGAATATTTTGTAAAAAAAAAAAATCCTCGTTGTGAATAGTTCCCCCTCGACGGGCTGACTGGTCCTTCTCAAGCCATTTAGATAGCTATTGGGGAAACATACTTGGATAAAAAGAATATCCTGTAAAAATATTGGAGTAGAGAGACTGAAACAATGACGTTTTGGGGCTCTCTTTGTCGCGTTTTCCTCGTTCTGAATAATTCCAATTTGCCATTTAAATGCCATTTAAAACTTTTTTTCTCATGTCGTATGCTCTTTAAGGTCATTTACCTGTTGATTTTCAGTTACTTCCTGTTGATTTTGGTGTATTTTATGGGTCACTTCCTGTTTATTTTGAGTTCCAGAACAGGAAGTGACCTGGGAATCACTCAAATGAATAGGGCGGAAAACACAGACAAAACTGCTCTTGCACCCTTCTTTAAAAGAAACTGATGAATTTTAAGCCAAAAGATCCGTTGTGTTTGATAGAACAATATGTCTGCCATAGCAGATTCATGGCGCATTAGCCCCCGAATTATTTTTAATTTGTCCATTTTACCCTGGAAACCCCCGTTTACAGACGTCGTATGACCGCTTTTGTTTCAACCCAGCCATAAAAAGAAGTCAAGTAATTATATTATTCAAAATGTCTGTCATTTTTAGCTTAGAATCCTTAATTGATGTCTAATATTTCGTTTAAAAAAAAAAAAAAAAAAAGCACTTTGAAAAATTATTCACTCTCATATTTTAAACTTTGAAACAAATTACGTCACAGTGGAAAAAATTGGCGTCTGTAAAAAAGTCACAGATAACTATAACTCGCTTAATTGCACTTTTTTCCTTACTGTTGCATTTTCCCCAATATTTTAGATGAGAAATAATCGATCCAAACAAAGAAAAATTGGGGAAAAAAAAGTTTAAAAGGGTAAACAGATGAAAATCTCGATTACTCCTTGATGTCTGCGATTTCGGCATCGCGACCCTTGTTATATTACCGTTTCACCCATAAAATCCCCCAAAAAATCCAGCTGTGGCCATTCACATCTGTGTCTTGACACTCGATGATGCATGCTACATTTGGAGTTTTTGGATCAAAACAAGGTAAGTACGCGATAACATCTCATTAAAATCGTGGCATCTTTAATTCTGCTCTCACGTCCAGTTAGGGTTTTGCTGTTTGAAATTTTTGTTGTTGTTTTTTTTTAAATGCCCGCCTGTTCAAATTTTTTCTTCCCCCAGAAAGTTGACATTTTAAACTTTCGAAATATGTATCCCACGTGCATATCGGACAATTTTGAAATTTGGACAAATTGGAGGTCTCAGAGCGGAACTTCAAGTCACCTAAGTGTTTTCCGCCATAGGCAGTGACTCAAACTCAACAGGAAATGACCTGCAAATGCCCTCAAATAAAACAGCAAGTGACCTGTAAACTAGGGATGGGAATCTCTGGCATGAAGCCGATTCGATATGTATCTAGATACACAGGTTACGATTCGATTAAAAAAACGATACGTTTTTAAGGCCGACCGATTCGATACGATTCGATACAGTTTAAGAACGATACGGTTCGATACAGAGTGAAAACGATAAGATAGTAAACATTTGTTGTGTGTGTTCGAACAATATTTTAAACATAAAAAAGACCACATTTCTAATAGCAAAATTAAACAACAAAATTTCATACCAATGTTAAAAATAAGGCTTACTATATGACCGTCATTTTGTTGGATGGGATTTATAATAAAATAAAACTCCAGTGACAATAAAGCAGTGACAATAAAACAATAAAGTGCAGTAAATCAATTAGTGTATTTCCTGGTGTTTCAAACACAATAGGTAAGCAATTTAAGTGCAAACTTTCAACGTAAACATCTTACCAACAAAAAATATTAATTATATGCAGCAGCTCTAGAAAAAAAAGAATTAAACCCGCAATGTTATCATAAATAAATTATGCTTTACCACTGGTATAATTGGGGGAATAAAAACATGGCATTTTAGACAGACAGGTCAATAATCATTACTTTTACCTTATACACAGCAGAGTCTTTCACTTATGCCTGTGCTTCCACATTTTTTTTTATTCCTCATCACTGTCCATATCTTTTTTGAAGGGCAGATTTTTTTCTTGAGGAAGATAAACATTAACATGTGGATTAGTTTAAGTAGACTGCGTTTCGTGGGAAAAAAATCTCCAAAGGAGCGTGCTGCCCTTTCCACCATTGTAGTGGGTTATTTTTCAGGGTTAAAAACTCAAAATCCCTGTACCGCTCCTCACTTCACACTAGCTCTGTCTCATGCGAACAGATCTGGCTGCCTTCCTCACTTCGAAGTCCGACTTTTGTATTTCCTGGGTGCGTTGAAAATCAATCGCTGCACGTCGCTGGCGTCGGTGCTCAAACTGTCCATTGTTTTAGCATGTTGCTTTGTTGTCCCTACCGGTTTCGTTTTCGTTTTGGGCTGGGAAGAAAAAGCTATGGAGCGTGCGTTACAGTGGTTTTGTTAGCTCTCGCGTTGTGGCACGCCCGTGACGATCGGGCAATGACGGCGACTAGTAGCGGTTCTGCCGAAATGCATGGGTAGTAGAGGCAACCATACCGTGAGTTGTGCTTGTCCATATTATAGCATGCGTGCGGTCTCAATCTAAGCGCGCTGTGTGGTGAATGACACAAGCGCAGCAAGTGAAGTAAAAGCTAAATTATCATTCCATTAAGCAATGCATTGAATTAGGCATTAGAAGCCGATTCTTGTGCTCGCGATAGCCGAATTATAGCTCTACAATCGGTTCGTTGAATATTTAATGGCAAATTACTGTCGAATGGTAACTTTACAATCGATACAGCTGTATCTCTCACCTGTAAAACCGGATATCCGGTCGTATCGGTTTATCGTTCTCAAGCTTACTGTAAACGCCTTAAAAATTGGGACAGAATGACTGAACGCTCTGGTTTCGAATGAACGAACGTTTCCAGTCTAAATGGGTTGTCGAGCACCGTCAGTGCAGCTTTAGAGTTAACTGAGACACTATTGTGGTGGAAGACTTTGGTAGCAACTTGTTGGCTCCTTTCTTTTTATTTATTTTTTAGACATTGACACCTTTTTAAAACGATATCTCGATTCTTGGCAGGAGCATTTCGATAACCTTTTGGGATACAAAGTATCACGATATATCACCATTTTGATATTTTGTCACACCCCTAATTGGGACATGAAAAGAATTTCAAAAAATAACCAAACTTAACGTTAACTGGCACTAATGGCTGCCAACAGTGTTGCGAGTTACACCAAGTGGCAGCAAATGCCGATACGAGTTGCGTCTTAAATTCATTCTACCATTTCGGACATTTTTTGAAATGGCAGCCGATAGCGTTCCAATTTCTTGGAATGGCAGCCAATAGACCCTACTCACGTGACGTCACAGCCATGCCCCCGCGCCATGTTGTCCGTCTACTCGTCATGTTAATGTATTACCGCTTCGTAAATTCCTCCTATTATGGCGTGTTTTTCTGCTCGTTAACATTAATAATCAAAATGGTGAAGGCGTGTGTGGCGGTCGGCTGGAAAAACAGAGAAGATAGACGGAAAGACTTGAAGTTTTACCGTATTCCGAGAGACTCGGAGAGGAGAGCGAGATGGACTGCTGCAATTCGATGAGAAAACTGGGCTCCAAACGACTCCCACAGATTATGTAGTAGTCATTTTATATCTAGTAAGATGCATTTAATCTATATTTAGTAGTGTTGCACCGACACCATTTTTTGGGCCCGATACCGATACAGATACCTGGCTGTGCAGTATCGGCCGATACCGATACCATTCCGATACCACTCTGTTTGAAAAAAAAAAAATATATATATATATATATATATATATATATATATATATATATATATATATATATATATATATATATGCGTATAACGGATGCAACGATACAGTTATGTCACAGTTCGGTACGATTTTCGATACAATTCAATACATTTAATGCTCTGAAACAGAAAATACAACTGTTATTATCATTATTATTTTTTTAAGTTTATTTATTTTACTGTTTGTAAAGTGGGTCACACTGTTGATTGCTGCAGCTCTCTTAGCAGCTATATTTAAACATCCTATTTGTGGTCCGAGTCCATCTGTAACATGTACTGAATTAACAGTATTTGCAGCATTATCTATAGTCACTGGTATGGGTTGATTTGGCCTGCTTAACTTCCATTCAGTCATGGCGGTTTCTATTTAATCAATGTAGTCTATGGACTACGCGTCGCTCTGGGCTCACGCAGCTAATGGCATGGGATCTAACATAGGACATCTAGATTGCTATTTGATGATATCTAGTGTGCGTGCTGCGCCGCTAGAGTGTTTTCTGGCCACAGAAGTCACTTCTGCTCATTACTGCACAACACCAGCATATTACAATCGACTTTCATAAACAGGACGAGTTTGAAGTACGAGGCTCTTAATTTGCCACTCATTGTTCATCATTAAACCATGAGTTTGCTGAGTCTCCCACAGTCTTAACCTTTCTGATCCCATCGGCGCTACAATAACAAGCGTTAGCTTGTGCATGCCAATCATTTGTGAATACCATGTTAAATGAGCAGCCTAACATCCCGGATAGGAGTTGTAGTGTACATCCGTAATATTGAAGACGAAGGTGTAAATTTCGTGTGGTCATTTCAAGACAAAGACATACAGATGTACTGATTTAGGGAAGTTCGCTCACGTGGGGAGGACAGTATATTTGCGTTCAAATGATGTCAGTACATGGTATCGGCGCCCTAAATGTTGGTACTCGTCGATACCGATACCACCAATTCGGGCCGGATCGGCGCCCCCTGCCGATACTGGTATCGGCATCAGTGCAACCTTAATATTTAGAGGGTTTTGGGCTGACAACCACAATTAAGATCATTGCTAGGCTAATCGCCGACAACATACTGTTTCAAATTCAAGATGCTTATTTGTTCCACCATCTTTATTTTTTGAATAATATTTAGCTGGTAACAAGTGAAAGAAGCTGGCCTCGTCTACGGATCATCGGTTAAACAGGGGTGTCCAAACTTTTTGAAAAGGGGGCCTGATTTGGTTTGGTAAAAATGTGGGGGGCTACCTGGGCTGATTTACGTAGAACAATACATTCAAAGAAATTTTAGCAAGCCCTTCTGTGTGTCACATTTGCTTTATTATTATTATTTTTTTAATATATAATTTCAACAATCTCGCCTTTGTCGCGTTCTTTCGACCTTCGGGCTCTTGCGAAATACTGCTGCTGTGAAATTAAATTAGCTTCAAGTTGCTTTAAATTCTCGTTGCGTATCTTCCGCGACTGTCTCTTTGCAAATGAGGCAGACACAGTTGTGTATTTTATTGAAGAAATAGTCCAATATGCACCTATTCTTGACGCGTCGCAGTCACCTTTTTTTTTTTATTATCGCCATTTTAGAAAATTGGAAGTAAAGGGTCACACGGGGTAATGTAATGTTGCTTGGAGTGCTGCTCTTTAAGTTTTTCAAACTTTTGTGAGAATAGGCTGATTTTGTTTGGACTAGATAGTTGTAGATATCAGGGTAGCAGATGTCAGGCAGAGAGGGCGAAGACAGTGGGTCGAAAAATATCGATTTAGGCTTCAAATATGGATCTGGCAAATGGATAGACTGTAGCTTTTCCACATAACGCCTTTTATGCAACGCATCCAATGGGTTTACAGCAGGGGTATCCAAACTTTTGGCAAAGGGTGCCAGATTTGGTGTGGTAAAAATATGGGGGGCCGATCCTGGCTGACGTCCTTTACGTAGAACAATATATTTAAACAAATCTTAGCAAGCCATTCTATGTGTCACATTTGCTTTATTATTACTTTTAATTAATAATTTAAACAATCTCGCAACTAGCCTTTATGGCATTCTGTTTTGACTCTCTGAGGATAAATGAGGATCAATGTACGACATAAGAACAACTGGCTAACTTACATAGAAAAAGTCTGTTAGCTTAAATGCTAATGTTTTTTTTTTTTCCTTTTTTTTTTTTACAATGCTCTTAACAAATGGCTCAGACACAAATTCCCACCAAAAATGTCTAAATATACCTATAAACTAAATTGAGAATGCATTAAAAAACATTAGCTCAAATAAAAACTTAAAAAGCTTATGTTGGTCTTAACAGGGAGCAGTTGGATTCAGCCATGTGAAAAGAGGCAGACCAGAGGGTAGTGTATCCACCCTCATCAATAAAACTAATTGCAAACACTTTCAAAATAAACCATTAAAACGGCACTTTTATTAAACGAATACTCGAAGTAACAAAATTAGTTTTTTTTGTAATCGAATACTCGACTTAATCGATTAATTGTTGCAGCACTAATCTTGTCGTACATCTCTTGTCTTGTTTGATAATATCGCCTCACATTGAACTCTTTAAAAACAGCGAGTGTCTTTGCAAATCAGGCAGACACAGTTGTTGTGTATTTCAGTGAAGAAATAGTCAAATTTCCCCCTATCCTTGAAGCGTCGGCTGTCGCAGTCAACTTTTTTTTGTTTTTTTGTTAGCGCCATTTTAGAAAACTGGAAGGGTCACACAGGGTAATGTTGCGTAGAGTGCTGTTGCCTCTTAGCGGGTAAATGAGGAGCAGCATTTAGTGTGTAAGCTACTTCATATGCTGGTAGCAGTATTGCTGACCAATTTATTAAGTCTGTGTGCGGGCCAGACGTTATTGATTTTATGACAGAGGCTGGGGGCCGGATGAAATTCGACCAAGGGCCGCATTTTGCCCCCGGGCCGGACTTTGGACATGTCTGGTTTACAGCGTCAGATAACACCGGGGCTTCCATGAATTGCTCTATAACTTTCACGACTAATTGAAAACAATGAGAATAGGTCTAAAAAATGACGGACAATATGGCGGCCGGATACAGCAACATGTCATATTGTGACGTAGGTGAGTAGGGTCTGTAGATATCAAGGGCGTAGGTTTGCAATGGGGCGGTAGGGATATAACACTAGCAACTTTTCAGAATGTTCAAATTGACCCCACCAACTTATAAGCCACCTATTTGCATGATACAATGAGTTCAGTTGTATGGGTAATCTTGATTGTCTTCCCAAATATAAGGATAGAAAATACCTAACCATTATGAAGTGAATTATTTTCATTATGTTCAGACGAAGGGCGTAGGTTTGCATAGGGACGGTAGGGATATATCACTACCAACTTTTCAGGATGCTTATATTGTCCCTACCAACTTTTACACAACCTTATTTGCATTATATTATGACTTTATAATTATACAATTATATAAATAATTCAAATTGTCATCCCATGTCACAAGGATAGAATTAACCCTACCATTATAAAGGGAATTAGGCCTGCAAGCAGGACTGAACGGGCCCTCGCAATCTAGCGCAACTCGGACAGTGCAGGTCAAGGTGGTGGCAGATCGTCCTCTCTAATCATCTCATTAGAACCTAACATGCTCGAAAGTCGCCTCTTTACATTCACACACCTAATAGATAAAAACCGCTATTGGACAGAGTACTACAAAAAAGGAGCGAATAAAGGGTCGTCACGGCAACAGACAGAGACATGTGGACATGGGCCGTGAAATAAATATTTAAAAAGGTCTTGAAACTATAATGACCAACCTGAAAAGAACTGGACATATATTAGAAAAATGAGTGAATTTCTATTGCCACTAGTTGGCGTTGTAGGGTTGATGCAAATGACCCCTACAGGACCCTTCAGAGTATGACTCAACAAGCACGAGATGATTGGCGCAGATATGTTGTAGAAGTTATGACTGTTCAAAACTTGTGGTGAGACGAAAGGGCTTCAGTCATTTTCACTTCTCCTGTTGGACTCTTCTGCTTCCACCAAACCTCAGTATTTTTCATCAGGCACCTGAACACGTCTTATGGCTCCCCTGATGCAGGTTTCAGGTGAATATATTTTTTTTTCCTTGGAGGAGGAGCCTGTTTAGTAAAAAAAAAGGCATTTCCTGTTCCCAATAGGGGGCGCTTGGCGTAATGGGTAAATTTTCAATGCACTCGTGTTAAGGGTGGGATCCCGCACATACATGCCAGATATGAAAAAGATTGAACGTTGTGTCAAGGAGCTATTAGTCTTTTACTGAATTTGTCATTTTGCCGAAAAAATGGCCGACTTAGGTCCACGCCCAGGTCAGACCCGTGGGTTTGGAATATGGGTTCAAGAGACTTTTTGGAGCAGTTTTGCACAAGGTATCGACTCCCCAAATTTCATTTCTCTACGTTAAAAAAACCTAATAGGAAACGCCTTTTTGAAAAATTCAAGGGGGCGCCACTGAGCCCTTTTGTTACATTTTTTTGTAACATCGCAAGATTATTGAAATACACGCAAAGCCGCATGTATGTGCAAAATATGGTGAGTGTTCGTGCATGTTCAGGCCTCCAAACGTAAACTGTACTACAAAAGGATAAAAATTTCACATTCGATCCAAAATACCTGATTTTCTGTTGGATTTGGAAAATGGGTGCAAGAGACTTTTTGGAGCAGTTTTGCATAAGGTATATACTCCCCAAATTTCATTGCTCTACGTTGAAAAAACCCAATGGGAAAGGCCTTTTTTAAAACTCCTTTCTGTCGCCACTAGTTGGCACTGTAGAGTTGATGCAAATGACCCTTACAAGACCCTTCAGGGTATGACTCTCAACAAGCACGGGAAGTTTGGCGCAGATATGTTGAATATCTGCTGAGTTATGACTTTTCAAAGTTTTTTACGTGACAAATTGTTGACGATTATTTTCACTTTCCTGTTTGGACCCCTCCGCCTCAACGAAACCTCAATATTTTTAATCAGGCACCTGAACACAGGTCTTAAGGTGCCCCTGATGCAGGTTTGAGGTCAACAGATTTTTTTCCCTTGGAGGAGGAACCTGTCTCATAAAAAAAGGCATTTCCTGTTCTCACTAGGGGGCGCTAGGCCTAATGGGTAATATTTCAATGCACTCATGTTAAGGGTGGGATACCGCACATACATGCCAGATATGAAAAAGATTGAACGTTGTGTCAACGAACTATTAGCCATTTACTGAATTTGTCATTTTGCCGAAAAAATGGCCGACTTTGGCACCACGCCCAGGTCAGACCCGTGAATGAAAACGCACCATTTTCAAAACTTAAGATCTCATATGTCTCCTGAACAGTCACCAATTTTGAAGATGATCCAACTAACTCCCTCGGCGAAAAGGTCTCAAATGTGCACCCTGTAAATCGATAAAAATTTCATATTCGATCCAAAATAACCGATTTCCTGTTGGGTTTGGAATATGGGTGTAAATGCTTTTTTGGAGCGGTTTTGGACAAGGTATAGACCCCCCAAATTTCATTGCTCTACGCTGACAGACCCTAATGTTATAGGCTAATTTAAAAATTTCAAGTGGGCGCCACTGAGCCATTTTATTACATGTTTTTGCAACATTGCAAAATTATCGAAATTTACAATTTTCCGCACGTATGTGCAAATTTTCGTGACTTTTCGTGGCCGTTTTCATTTGCCATGAAAAAAAAATAAAAATAAAATAATAATAATAATCCTTTGCAAAACAATAGGGCCTTCGCACGCTTAGTGCTCGGGCCCTAATTAAGGTACTTTCAATACGTTGAGACTTGCATTGACCCCTCTTCACTTGCTGAATATGCTAGTCCATTTTACCCCATCAAACGCTAGTTTGATTGGCTGATGACTTCACATTTACACACGTTCACAGCCAGATTTCTGTCAAATTTTTCACCCTGATACTATTTTGCTCGAGAAGCTTTTGTTGTGGTGAATAAACACTCTTTTACATTCAGTTGGACTCTCAAAGTTATCCAAAGGTGCTAAATAAACAAGAGAATATTAGATTACTGTATTTTTCGGACTACTAGTCGCACCTGGGTATAAGTCACACCAGCCATAAAATGCCCAACGAAGAGAAAAAAAACATATACAAGTTGCACCGGAGTATAAGTCGCATTTTTTGGGGAAAGTTACTTGATAAGATCCAACACATAGAACAGACATGTCATCTTGAAAGGCAATTTAATATAAAAATTAGGGGTGTCAAACGATTAAAATTTTTAATCGAGTTAATTACTGCTCAAAAATTAATTAATCGTAATTAATCGCAATTCAAACCATCTATAAAATATGCCATATTTTTCTGTAAATTATTGTTGGAATGGAAAGATAAGACCGAGATGGATATATACATTCAACATACGGTACATAGGTACTGTATTTCTTTATTATAACAATAAATCAACAAGATGGCATTACCATTATTAACATTCTGTTAAAGCGATAGAAAGACTTGTAGGTCTTAAAAGATAAATAAAAATAATAAATAAAATATATAAATATATAACAAAATATATAAATATTTATACAAATTTATAGAAAATAAATAAAAGATAATAACTAGTACAATTTATAGAAATTATATATTAAAACCCCTCTACATGTTTTCGATTTAATAAAATTTGTAAAATTTTCAATCAAAAAATAAACTAGTAGCCCGCCATTGTTGATGTCAATAATTACTTACACAATGCTGATGGATGCTGAAGCCTATAAAATCAGTCGCACCCAAGCGCCAGAAGAGGGCGGCAAAACTCCGAAAAACACAACAAGTACACCTTTCACTTTGCTGTTCTTTTAATATGTTTGCGCGGGGCATTTGTGCGTTAATTGCGTCAAATATTTTAACAGGATTAATTTAAAAAATTACCGCTCGTTAATGTGTTAACTTTGACAGCCCTAATAAAAACACAATAGAGAACAACATGCTGAATAGGTGCACAGTATGATAATGTTACATGATGCATGAACAACGAAATATGACTAGAAACTGCAATTTTGGGAGAAATTACTTCTGGTCTTTGCTGTGTGGAGATACAGATCTTACCCCCGCCCAGGGCTATCAATAGAATGGACAAACATGCCCGTCAATGGCATTAGACAAAGTAAATGCCATTAGAAATGAATGGGAAATTTGGACATCAATGGCCGTCAATGGCAGCACCCTCTATAAGCGTCAATGGAAGCGGGGAAGATTGGGGGACACGTCCTATTGATATCTGGTCATTTTTTGTTGATTGGGGAAATGTTGTTTTTTCCCCATTGTAAATGAATGGGAAAATTTTGGGACGTTCATGGCTGTCAATGGCAACGACTTACATAGGCGTCAATGGAAAGCAAGTACATTGGCATCAATACAATGGAGAAACATGCCCGTCGATGGCATTAAACAAAGTAAATGCCATGAGAAATGAATGGGAAATTTGTACGTCCATGGCCGTCAATGGCAGCACCCCCTACCAGCGTCAATGGAATCGGGGTCGTTTGGGGGACACGTCTTATTGATATCTGGTCATTTTTTGTTGATTGGGGAAATGTTGTTTTTTGCCCTTTGAAAATGAATGGGAAAAATTTTTGAGGTCCATGGCCGTCAATGGCATCGACATCCATATAGTCAATTGAATTCAAGTCCATTAGCATCAATAGATTTTACATACATGACCGTGAATGGCAACAATGCAATGTAGATTCTATTGGAAATCCCATTCAAAGTGAATGGGACATTTCCCATTAAAATGAATGGGAAAGTTTTTGGCAAATTACCGGGGAACCGTAAATTTTTTCCAAATTCTGTAAACAATCTTTATGCCCCTCACCGTCCCGGAATTTTTGATGTCCGAATTATGGGATTTGGTCAAAAGTCGTAGGACAAGTAGCGTTTTGAATTTTTTTTTTTTAAAAATCGGAAAATCGGCGTTTACGTGAAAACTGAAAATTTTTCGAGGCCGTTTGACAAAAAGCCAGTCACACGAAAATTCCGGACGTGTCGATACCTGAACGGTGCCGATCGGTGCAGTGGTACGGGCTGTGCGGCGCGCCGAAAAAATGCGGAGAATAAGTTGATTAATAAATAATAACAATAAAGTCTCAGAATAAAATTATCGGGCTTTGCCAAAAAGCAAAGACCAGATAAATATACTGTCCTCACCAGGACGCTACAGCTCGGTCCTGGCTATTCAGCGGGCTAAACTCCCAAATGACGATGCTGGACGTCCGTATAATTTGCTGAATCAATTTTGTCCACGATACCAAACAGGTTCACATCAACGTAAATAAATGATAATTAG
Source organism: Corythoichthys intestinalis (assembly GCF_030265065.1). Classification (NCBI taxonomy): domain Eukaryota; kingdom Metazoa; phylum Chordata; class Actinopteri; order Syngnathiformes; family Syngnathidae; genus Corythoichthys; species Corythoichthys intestinalis. Next base: position 56,054,745 of record NC_080397.1, on the reverse strand, counting down.
CTGCTTTTACAACAATGACAAAAACGGTTAGCATGCGTTCGCTAGCATTAGCGCATCGTTCAAACAACCACACAACCGGCTCTAAGTGTCCAATCGCGGGTGGAAAACACAACAACAACAGAAAAGATGATACACACAGGCGTTGCCTCTGTAGTTTTTTACAAGCATAAACAATGAACGTAGGTTCGCAGTCATGTTTCTTTCTCGCTAACTCGCCCACTCACTCTGCTACGTAGCTGTAGGTCTTCTGGCGTGAGCGCTCTTCTTTACGTAAACAAAGCAAGCGCGCCCCCACCTGGGCGTGAAAGCGCCACAAACTAAAAGCATGCATTTCAATATAAAAAAGTCAACAATACAATTGAACACACATTACCAAAGGCCGAACGCGAACGTGGCCATAGCTATTAAGTTATTCAGATAACTATAGCATAAAGAACTGTTTTACGAAATTTCAAGGTGCGCAGTGAGTCAGCAAAAGGCACACTATTGCCAAATAGACAATGTTTATTAAATAGACAGGCACACTTTCGCCAAATAGACAATGTTTATTGATTAGAAATTGCAAATGAATGAAGTTTATTAGAACGATACAATGTTTAATGTAGAAAAAGGAAGAAAGCAAACAATAACGCTAGATACAGATTGTCACTTCTAAGATCCCTGCGCTACTGTTAAAGCACACAAGATATTACATTAAGCAATCAAAACTCTTACCGTTGACAAGCAGGCGGAGAGCCAACACCCCGAGAGAGTTGCAGAGGAATACAGGCCGAGCGATACGTACGACTACCACGGCTGACTAACAGGGGAAGGAAAAATCCTAGCTTTTATAGTGGTACATCACGTCAGCGAGAGGGGGCCAACCTCCTTTCTCAGATGATGACCACTCGCCCAATGATATCGCTAGATGTGTTTGTGACACATGTTTTGCAATCACATATAACAAAGATGGCAAAGTGGCGAGGAAAACAAGGCAAAGGGAATCCTACATCATAAGGACGCCAAAGTGGCGAAGATAACATCAAGGCAAAGGGAATCCTACATCATAAGGACGCCAAAGTAGCGAAGATGACATCATAAGGACGCCAAAGTGGCGAAAATAAGGTTATAGTCATAAAAGGGATTCATCACAATAGGCTGATACAGTCACTAAGGGAATCAACCCAATGTGCCATTTCATTCCGGGTCATATTATATATTATATTTCTCCCATCAAGAACATGCTAACAAATTTACCAAACTTTCAGTGTCACTCCTAAACACCAAAATAACATGTGAAATGATATCATAATGTGTTAATAATTGCACACATAAGTCGCTCCAGAGTACAACCATACCTGTTAAGTTGTAGAAATTGCAAATAGGGAGATTTCTGTTTGCTAACCCCGATGACGCGCGCGCGCGCGCGCACGACAATCGCTTAGACAAAATGCAACCATTTTTTTTTTCAAGTTCATTTTGGTCACAACACTTGTGTAAAAATTGACTACACTGTCGAAGAACCTCTTTTTGGTGGCATCAGAGATAGTCTTCAACTTGCTCCATGCATTGTCTGGCATCATGTGATACTGCTATGTTGCCTGTGTCATGCCAGTTCTCCTTGTTCCTGTAATCAACATCTAGGATATCCTCAGCTTTCCTGATCACATCCATTTGCACAAATTTGGACATCAGCTTCCTCAGCAGCCTCTTCATCTCATCAACCATCACTCCAATTAGGGTTTCGTCAGACTAAATCAGCAAGATTAAAAACATTAATTACATCATTTAGAAAATTAATCATAATTGTTTTTAAAAGTATCTTTGTCATTGCAGTTTTTTAATTGAATTGTAACCTAGAATTGAAACTTTATATTTTTTGTTTCAGCACAGTAATAATGATATAATGTAATAAAGTGTATAGTATACACTTTAGCTTTAGCATAATAGCGAATCTAAATGATTAAACTTCAAGTAAGTAACGATACGCTTTCTCACTTAAATTCATATATTGTGGGGGTAGGACCGCAGTGGTTTAATATTCCATGATGTATGATCCACGAAAACACAGAGTAAAGCAGCGACTTCTTCCTCGTCATCGTTCTCCCATCATTAGCTCTAATGCTGTTAGCATTAGGCTAGTTCGCTATCGCTGGCAGGTAAGACTTACGGCAATTACGTTGACGAACGTCGTTTTTCCTGAATACTGGAGGCCGACCAGGGTCAGCTCCATCTCTTCCTTCCAAAATAAAGACTTGAACCAGTCTAAAAGCCGGTTTATTAGTGCCAGCATCTTGGGAAGTCGGTGGTGCTTCGCCTCTTCCCTCCCTGTCAGATGTTTGGTTGGGCTTTTCCGGCTCTGAAGGGGAGGGAGGGCAGGGAAGTCGGAGACGGCCAGGCTATTCGTTGTTGGGCACTTTCCGAATCGGGCCAAATGGTATCGTTACAAAACGGTGACAAACAAAAACGTAAAAAAAAAAAAAAAATTGACATTTTGGGAAAATCAGGAGATTTGGCTTTCCAATCGTGAGGCGTGAGCATTGGGGTCAAAATCGGGAGTCTCCCGACCAAATCGTGAAACTTAACAGGTCTGTACAAGTTGCACCCCCAGCCGAACAATGTAAAAAACTGCGACTTATAGTCAGAAAAATACGTTTTTTTTTTTTTTTTTTGCAAGCAAGTAGCTCTATCGATTTCACCCTCCCGGCTCGATTATTGCAACTCACTGCTCTTCGGTCTCCCTAACAAGTCCCTCCAGAACTGCAGCTCCTCCAGAACTCAGAAGCACACCTCATCACTCGAACCTCCGCAACACACCACATCACCCCCATCCTCCGTCAACTTCACTGGCTTCCCGTCAAACAAAGAATCAACTACAAGATCCTCATCATCACTTTTAAAGTGATCCTCTGATTTAAATACATGTAGGCTCTAATAATAAGCTCTAGTAATCATAGATACAGTGACTTTTGGAAAGAGGTGAAAATATTGAATAATTATAAAGCTCCCTTGCCTTTTAACATTAACGGAGTATGTGGCTCGAACAACATTGCGGAATTATGGAGACAGCACTACTATGAGCTGTTTAACTGTATTAAGTGATATATACATACCGGATAATGTTGACCTCAGTGAGATTTTAGTGATAACCCCGGATGAAATCCACAAAGCTATTACTGAACTACAAAACAATAAGGCTGGTTGTACCGATTGTATTACAGCTGAGCATTTAAAACATGCCAGTCAGAAAATAATCCCTCTTCTTGCCTTGTGTTTTTACGTTTTTTTTTAAAGGGTATGAAAACGCAAAGGGGGTGTGAGACATCAATAGAACCGTTATGTGCCAAGATAACAAATATTGATAAAGTTAACAAAAAATCTATCACATTAATGAGCAATTATCGAAAATAGATCGAAAATGACGAACATTTCCGAAAGTGTTCCGGAAACAGCCGAATGGGGCGGAGACGTCATAACAAGGAAACAAAAGGTCGAGGCAGGTGCCATCGTTGTTTATCGACGAGAGAGTTGCGTTCCTGTTCTATCAAAAAATCGCTAAAATGGTTCAAACCTGTCATGCTATGTGGTTTACAAATAGCCATTTGTCGCAATGTAGTACCCATGAGTTCCCGAACGCGAGAAAACGAGCTGGACTACGCAGACAATGAGTAAAGTTCGTCAGTGCAAAGAGGGCTAATTTTGGAATTTTACAGGGAAACGGGAACCTGAGGAGCCAGAAGATGTGCCTACAACCTCAAAGAAAACAAAATTTATGCTACTTCCCAATCACTAAAGACCCACGAACTGCGAAGGAGTGAATTCGTGACCCCTATGTGAATAAATCGAGTGATTCGAGCATGTCTGTGGAACAGGAATATCAGCTTGTAGAGATCGCAAATCACGGCGACTTAAACGTACATTTGAGACCACAACTCTACCGAAGTTCTGGATTAAAGTCATTTCGGAATATCCCGACATCGCTTGGAGCGCGCTGAAAACTGTGCTACAATTTCCAATATCGCTAGCTTGATGCTAGCTTCTCTCACTCTCCCATCTCGTCTCAACGAAACAAACTCAGCCCTCCCACTGATTCAGCGTGTGAGTTGTATTTTTTCCCTGCACTTAACACGACGGGGCTAAAAACAAGTGCTATTTTATATTTGCTGTATTTTTCTGTCGCACATTGCCGGTGGTCTGACAAAGTTGGCATGCGCGTAACATCAAAAAGGACCACGAATGCAGCGATTCCTAAGTAAACACTACAAACTTTCTTTAAAGAAAGGAAAGAAACGTAAGTTAATAAACTTACGTTTGGCGCACACAACAACTGCACGTAGCCCTCTCACTTAACGACTTCGCCGTGTCGTTAAGCGTTAATTTACGCCATTTCTGTGTTGCACATTTATGTTTGTGATGTAAATAGTTTTTAGCACCATTGGATAACATTGAGAGTCCAACTGAATGTAAAAGAGGGACACCGGTCCGTGAAAAAAAGACCCAAATCACACCGGTCCGTGGTGAAAAAAAGGTTGGGGACCCCTGCTCTAATCCCATTCATATTTGTGTCGGTTGGCAGAGCGAAACCGATGATAGCATATTAAATGATAATTATTCTATACATTACTTTATTTTGCGGTCACGGTGTATCAGCTTCACAAAAAGAAATGCAAAACATACCATTTGGGGTTTCCCACACGAACTGTTGTCGGCAGGGCCGGAGTGGGACCCATTTTCGGCCCTGGAATTTTGTGCCTCAGACCGGCCCACTCATTAAAATTTAAAAATGGATTTACTATACTATATTAAATGATACCCTTGAAAAATCAATTAATAAATAAGACCTTTTCTACAACATCATAAATAAACAAAATGAGTGCTTACAGATAAAACAAACATAGCAACATAACAATATGAAAAAGTATTGCACGTTGTAACAACTTCTAATGATACTATTATCCATTTTCCATTTCCACTTTAAAAATGCCACGTAATTGATTATATTAATTCTAATTTTCACTCACTGAACAACATGGCAATCCTACCTTCCAGCTCTGCACCTGTGTGTTCATTATGGCTAATGCTTGCTGCTACATACCCCTTGTGAGGTGCTACAAGCAGCCAAAGTTTCCACAATTACATATTGTCGTATCAAACGGTGCAAGTTGCATTTTATACGCCATCTGGCCTTACCACTTTTGTTGTAATCCTCTGTAGTTTGAGGCAGAGAGGTCGTTGCTTACAAAAAAATTAGATATTATTGCGCATTTTGCCGATTCTTTAACGAGTGCTTTTCTCTTTTTAATTCTTATTTTTTCAGCGCCACCCTTGCTCTTTTTATCCATCCGAGCACCGAGATAGCAGCTAATTTGGCTCAATGCAGACTACAATTAGGGGGCGGAGCTGCATGCTGTATTTTTCGTCTGCACACGTGAGGATGTGTTTGGGGGGAAATATATATATATATATATATATATATATTTTTTTTTTTTTTAAAGACGGCCCACAGGGACAGCGGGAACAGAATGTAAGTTATACTCACTGACACTGTCATAAATAAATACCAAACAAAAAAAATTATAACTGTGTAATTTTTCTTTTTATATATAAAACCCGGACCGGCCCATCTGGCCGACCGGCCCATCGGGAATCGTCCAGAAGCTCCCGATTAGTCACTCCGGGCCTGGTTGTCGGGGTTTCATCAGTGTGATTGCTCCCCTCAATGATCCTTTAATTAGGCTGCATTGGCTTTCGTTTGGGCTCAAATTGATAACCCAAAACACCAAAAAAAGGTTCATAACTCTCCTCTTCACCATTAGAAGAATGTTCGTTACGTCGGATTCGTCGCTGCAACTAGAAACGTAATTGTCCGCCATCATCGCCGCCATTCAGTACTAGAGCACTGAGCCGGTTGTTTCCTTGTTTTGATGTCACGCCCACAATCTGCCAGATTTCCGGGATCTCGGGGGCGGGTCTTTTTAGCTTGAAATTGACCCAAATTTCTCTCATTTTCTTGGTGTTGCGATGTGTGTAATTACACGAAGTGACATGATATGAATCCAAAAGGCATTCGTTTATGGATAAATGATGGAATATTAGCATTTCCCCAGGTGTTGACATACACTTTAAAGCTCATCAATTTGCCTGAATTTAAAATTTTTTTTTAAAAATTCACATCCAATCTGTAAAAATAGACTCAAGGTACATTTTTAACATTTGGTACTGAAAAATAAACTCAGTAAATAATAACAAATTCTAATTGATTAGAAACATTAACTCGTGAGGACAATATGCCAAAAAATTTGACCGAAAAAACTAAACCGAATTGAAAAAAAAAAAAAGTGTCCTTGGACAAAAGGACACTTTTTATTTTCGCTGCTCACTGCTCACAGTATCACCTCCAGTTTTCAATGGTGTGGGGTTATTTTCCACTGAGCATGCTAACAGTGCTCACTGGTTTACTTATATAACACTGACAAAGCGGGACAATTATTGGCAATATTCGGCTCGTTTTCGCTGAAAAACAACCAAGCGGCTTATCAATGAGATTGGGTTCTAATGTCTTCAAGTGGCGTCTTAATTGATTTGGCTTCCGGCTGTCCGCTATAATCATTTTTAGACACAGTAAACAGCGGTCTTTCCTCACCTACCACTGTATTAAATGTCAAAGCCAAAAGGCAAACGGCCCGTAAAAAGCGCATTCTCGGCGGCCGAGGGAGAACCGTAGGTGAGGGCGGTCGTCGTGACGATCCCAAGCCGAAAATGGCACTTCTCGGGCGGACACGTGAGAACCGGAGAAGACAGTCGGTCCCTGCGTGAGTCCGGTGTTCTGACAAATTTTGCAACCCATCAAAAATTGCTACCTTGCGGTTTGGCGCATGCGCGTAATGTTAAAAATGGCTGCGAATGCGGCGATTCCAAAGTAAACACTACAAACTTTCTTTAAAGAAAGGAATATTTACTTTAAGTTTGATCATGTAAGGACATGTACAAAAGTTCTCAGACACATCCTACCTATTGTAGTACCAAAAAATGGTATCGGTGCAACACTAGTATTTACATACCCACAAAAAATCTGACGTCAGAATTTTGTGTTTACAGATACAAAGGCCTAATTATGAACACGAATCCGTAAATATGAATACAAATGTTTATATAAGAACACAAATATTTTATATACGAACATGAATGTGTAAACTCGACAACAAATCTTTTTGTCCCATATCTCCCTCCATCATCTCATATCCCAGAGTTCCGCACGGCATACGCTGCGCAGAAGACGACTGGCCCAGTGCTGCTGACTCGCTAGCCACACCAGGGTTGCTCATAATGGCTGCCTCCAAGCCATTCGAGCCGCAGTCAGGCACCGGCGTCCCCAGTTGGCAGCTCGCTCTGCTGTTCGGCGCGCCCATAGTCGGGGTGACAGCCGTGTATCTATGGAACCGCAAGGTAGGACTAAATGCTACACGTTTTGTCTGATTTTCCACGCCTTTGATGTTGCCTTTATATTTCACAGAAAGAATTGTTCGCAATGGCCTGGTTTGGTTCCTTTTTTCAGGACACCTTGAACTTCATGTCCAAACTGTTGTTTTCTTCACTGACCAATTATAAATCAACATTTTGGGACCAAAAAGACAACAACAAAAAAATCCAAATTTTTGTCAAAATTTATAATATGATGTCTTATTGACAACCAAACATGCTCAACGAACCGTTTTGAACCTATTCATTCAAATCAGAGCTGCCAACTCTCACGCAATTGCCTGTTTTCTCAAGCACACACGTCCAATTTCTCACGCAAAAAAAACCAAAAACAATCTGATTTTGGGCCGAGACTCATTCGTTTCTTTTTCAAACTCTGCGACAGTAGATGGCGCTACTTGCCACTAGGGCTGTAACGGTACACAAAAATCTCGGTTCGGTACGTACCTCTGTTTTGAGGTCACGGTTCGGTTCATTTTCAGTACAGTAAGAAAACAAACTGCAAAATATAATTGTGCTAGTTGTTTATGACACACTTTTGTGCTTTCAACAATAGGAAGATTAGCCTATACAAAGAATTTTGCTCAAAAACAGAAAATACAATATTCTGAAATGTTGATATTTTGAAAAACAAAATAAAAATAAATAACTTTGGCTAAGACTTTTTCTTTAAAAAAATATCTGATGTGCAAAATTGAACAGTTGCAACACTGAACAGTTTCAAGTTTCTCATTAACTTTATGACCACAGCCTTGAAAAGTAAGGGTTATTTAGGGCTGTCAAACGATTACAATTTTTAATTGAGTTAATCACAGCTTAAACATTAATTAATCGTAATTGATCGCAATTCAAACCATCTCTAAAATATGCCATATTTTTCTGTTAATTATTTTTGGAATGGAAAGAGACACAAGACGGCTATATACATTCAACATACTAGTGATGCACGATAATGCATTTTTCAACCGATACCGATAACCAATAATCACCTTCTCCTTCCAGCCGATAACCAATAATGTCAAGCCGTTAACTCAATTGAAAAGATATACATATATACAAATTTAAATTATAAAAAAGATGAAATGTTACTGTGCAAAAATACAATTTATCGCTACTTTTTCCAAATCAAATGTGAGCAAGTAGTAAATTCCAACGTCGAATCATTGTATATTAATTAATATTCATAATGCTTACAAATTAATTACTTAATTGCACAAAAATAACTTAAGGTGGGGTTGGGGTGCCGGCCCAGAATTAGACAAAACTGTGTCGGTTGCACAAAAAGCACTATATAAGTATAACACCACCACCACCACCACCACAATTGAAGGCTAAATAAAGTATAGAATTATCGGATTGCGTTATCGGTTGAATTTTTTAGAATATCTATTATCGGTGTGACGTCATAATTGCCATTATCGGCTTTAAAACATACTGTACATAAGTACTGTATTTGTTGATTATAACAATAAATCCACAAGATGGCATTAACATTAACATTGTTTCTGTTGAAGAAATTTTTTTTCTCTGCAAAAACAAACACACAACAGAGCCTTAGACCAGTAACTGAAACAGTATTATTTATCAGACCTGTTAAGTTTCATGATTTGGTCGGGAGACTCCAGATTTTGACCCTAATGCTCACGCCTCACAATTAAAAAGCCAAATCTCCCGATTTTCCAAAAATGTCAATTTTTTTAATTTTTTTTTTACGTTTTTGTTTGTCACCGTTTTGTAACGATACCATTCGGCCCGATTCGGAACGTGACCAACAACGAATAGCCTGGCCGTCTCCGACTTCCCTGCCCTCCCTCCCCCTCTGACAGGGAGGGAAGAGGCGAAGCACCACCGACTTCCCAAGATGCTGGCACTAATAAACCGGCTTTTAGACTGGTTCAAGTCTTTATTTTGGAAGGAAGAGATGGAGCTGACCGTGGTCGGCCTCCAGTATTCGGGAAAAACGACGTTCGTCAACATAATTGCCGTAAGTCTTACCTGCCAGCGATAGCTAACTAGCCTAATGCTAATAGCATTAGAGCTAATGATGGGAGAACGATGACGAGGAAGAAGTCGCTGCTTTACTCTGTGTTTTCGTGGATCAAACATTATGGAATATTAAACCACTGCGGTCCTACCCCCACAATATATGAATTTAAGTGAGAAAGCGTATCGTTACTTACTTGAAGTTTAATCATTTAGATTCGCTATTATGCTAAAGCTAAAGTGTATACTATACACTTTATTACATTATATCATTATTACTGTGCTGAAACAAAAAATATAGTTTCAATTCTAGGTTACAATTCAATTAAAAAACTGCCATGACAAAGATACTTTTAAAAACAAATATGATTAATTTTCTAGATGATGTAATTAATGTTTTTAATCTTGCTGATTTAGTCTGACGTAACCCTAATTGGAGTGATGGTTGATGAGATGAAGAGGCTGCTGAGGAAGCTGATGTCCAAATTTGTGCAAATGGATGTGATCAGGAAAGCTGAGGATATCCTAGATGTTGATTACAGGAACAAGGAGAACTGGCATGACACAGGCAACATAGCAGTATCACATGATGCCAGACAATACATGGAGCAAGTTGAAGACTATCTCTGATGCCACCAAAAAGAGGTTATTTGACAGTGTAGTTAATTTTTACACATGTTGTGACCAAAATGAACTTGAAAAAAAATGGTTGCATTTTGTCTTAGCGATTGTCACGCGCGTCATAGGGGTTGGCAAACAGAAATCTCCCTATTTGCAATTTCTACAACTTAACAGGTATGATTTATAATCTGTGCAAAGTGTGTGTAGTGTACACATAAATGTGGTCTTCTTCCCTACTCATCCTCTAGCCAATCGCTGAATCAAACCAACTTATTTACATTTTCTGAGAGTTGTTCCATCTATATTCTTTTTTCATTTGAATTCCCCACCCGGAGGGCCAACCTGCTTCCATGTTTACATTTAACCGTTACCCACGCTGCTCACTGCACTTCTGAGTGGTGCGACGGCCCTCATCGTTTAATTATCTTTTTTGAGACTGTCAGTCATCTGATTGCCGCGTCAGCCAACTGGCTGCCTCCACTCCCAACGTGGCGTGCTCTGATTGACGCCGGATGGGCAGACGTCACAGCCGCTGATGGGCCACCCGAACTAGCCGCTGTCTGACACGTATCCATTATGCAGCGCTTTGTTTACATTTGTGGCAATAACGACACTTGATTTACGGCAGCTAATCCGATACACGGTTGTACTATTAGGCTGTTGTTTGAGCTTGCATACCCGCGTGTGTTGTATTGTGCCTGAGTCTTGTTAACCAAATAAAGGCAGCGTTAACAAAAGTCATTTGACCGCTCGTCATTTTAGAGTCAGCATCCTGAGAGTTCGCAACTTCGCATTTGACAGCATCCCTCGTTTTTCGCGGTTAATGGGGACCAGAACCCGCCGCGATAAGTGAAAAACCGCAAAATTGCGCACCCCGCCCCCCAAATTTTAATTTTTTTGTGTGTGTGCTCAATGTTTTTATTCAGATTTAGCATTGGAAAGAGATACATATAAGACATGTTTTTTTTCTCACTTTTTCCCCAAAGTATGATTTTAAAAAATGTGTGTGTGTGTGTATATACATATATATATATGTATATATGGCGGAAAACACAGACAAGACTGAAAAAGCAGTTTCTGCTCTTGCACTCCTCTTTAAAAGAAACTGCTGTATTTTATGCATAAACAACTGTTGTGTTTGATACGAAAATATGTCTATATGCGGCCATAGCAGATTCATGGCACATTAAGGTCCCGAACTATTTTTAATTTGCCCGTTTTACCCTGAAAACCCCCGTTTACAGATGTCGCACAACCGTTTTTGTTACAACCCAGCCATGAAAACAAGTTAAGTAATCATATTTATTATTCAAAATGTCTGTCATTTTTAGCTTAGAATCATTAATTGATGTCTAATATTTCAATTAAAAAAAAATTACTTAGAAAAAAATTATTCACTCGCATATTTTAAACTTTTACAAAAATGACGTCACAATGAAAAAATTGGTGTCCGTAAAAAAAGTCACTGATATCTTCCTCATAACTGTCGCTTAATTGTATTTTTATTGTTACTATCGCATTTTCTCCAATACGTTAGATGATAAATAATCGATCCAAACAAAGACAAATTGAAAAATAACATTTAAAAGGGTAAATATATGAGAAAGAACATCTCAACTACTCCTTGATGTCTGTGATTTCTGCATCGCGACCCTTGCTATGTTACCATTTTTCACACATAAAATCCCCAAAAAATTCAGCTTTGGCCATTCACAGCTGTGTCTTGACACTCAGTGATACATGCTAGGTGGAGTTTTCAGACCAAAACAAGATAAGTATGCGATAATATCTCGTTAAAGTCATGGTGTCTGTAATTCTGCTCTCGTGTGTTCTCACCACCAGATAGGGTTTTGCTGTTTAAAAAAAATTTTTTTTTTTTTAAATGCCCGCCTGTTCAAAATTTTTCCTCCCCCAGAAAATTGAGATTTTAAGCTTTCCAATGATGTATCACACGCGCATATCAGGCAATTTTGAATTCTGGTCAAATTGGGGGTCTCAGAGCGGAACTTCAAGTCACCTGAGTGTTTTCCGCCATATATATATATATATATATATATATATATATATATATATATATATATATATATATATATATACACAAATGGATATAAATGGTTTTAAGGACTTCAGATATAATAATTATGATCAATTTTAAACATAACTGTCCAATCAAATCATTTTTCAACAAGAATAAAGTCCTGTAGTAGAAAAATGCTTGGCTTTATTAAATACTTCTGTTTATCTACCTTAGCTGTGACTCTTGGTGGACATGTAGAAAATACAAACTCCTCATGATCACTTCTGGCATTTAATTTATAAGTCTCAAACGCCCCCCCCCCCCCACACACACACACACATTCATTCCAAAGCGGCTTCCTTGCAGAAACTGTTTAACAAGTTAAACGATGATTGACACCTGCTGCGCTTTGATGTCCCCTTCTTTGGCAAGATCAAAGATACCCGCATCGTTCACTTTAATAAGCAAGTGCGGCAGTGACTGTGAGGTTCAAAGAGCTGGGAGAGGAAGGGTGTGAGGATGTGCGCAGAGCAGAAAGCAGGGCGTATGTGGATTAAAAAAAATAAAAACTATCGCACGTCCTTGCGATGGGACTATTGCGCACGCACACATTGCGATGGCGATGTTTAAACGATATATCGTTGAGGCCTACTACAAAGTATTTCATAACGCATGCAGTATATTCCAAAAGTTTGGAGACACCTCAACGGTGGATACTTTGAAGAATGTAGAATATAAAACCTGTTTTCATGTACATAATTCCTCATGTTCATTCATAGTTTTGATATTTTCAGTGATAATTTGCAATAGGAGTGAAAATATATAAAACGCACAAATGATGAGGCGTGGCCAAACTTTGGACTCGCTCTTTTGCTTTGGACTCACACACAAAAAGTCCACTCCGCCTATGGTTGCAAAGTATAACTATAAAATGTACATAAAGGCTGGTTACAAACTCTAAAATTGCTGGGTGTCTCGTTACCTGTTGGCTTTGTTTCGATTTTTGTCGCGGTGTGCTGTAATTCCAAGTGGTTCCTTCAATTAGATGTAGAGTTATTAGCAGTCGACTGCCTTTTTGAGCCAGCGCAAAGTTTGCGACGGACGGAGATATTTTTTGTCATGTTTATTGGAGGTAAATGTGAAGTCATGGCTTTATGTCCAATAAGCAAATGCAGCCGTTTGTGGTCCTTCTCCCATGTCTTCCACTGTTAGCATCCTGAGAGATAGCCAGGCTACGTTGTTTGTTGGCTGCCAACAGCGCTCATAGCATGGTAATACATGTGACCCGTTTTTTTTCCCCGATGAGAAAACGTGACATCCGATGTCACTGTCAAACTCAAGAGCAATATTTTCTATTCAGATTCTTTTTGTACATGACTACAGTATTCTTTATTCTACATACATCATGAGGCAAAAACAAAATAGTAACGCACAGACATTGAGGAAACAAACTTTAATCAGATTACTGGCTTCGAAAAATGAACGCATTAGATTTCTCGTTACCGAACGAAAGTAATCGGATTACAGTAACGCGTTACTCATTGACAAATCTGCTCATAACTATCGCTTAATTGTATTTTTTCTGTCGCTGTCACATTTTCCCCAAAATTTTAGATGATACATATTCGATCCAAACAAGGAAAAATTGAAAAATAATGTTTAAAAGGGTAAAAATATGAAAATCTCGACCACTCGTTGTCTGCGATTTCTGCATTGCGACCCTTGTTAAATCACCGTGTTTCACCCATAAAATCACCCCAAAATCCGGCTGTGGCCATTCACGGCTGTGTCTTGACACTCGGTGATACATGCTACATAGTTTTTCGATCGAAACAAGGTAAGTATGCGATAATATCCTGGTTCACTTCCTACCTGTCCAACCGCACACAATTCATCAAATTCGGCTGCATAAATCCAATTCCCTCCCTGTCTCCGCTGGCGTGCCCCAGGGTTCTGTCCTGGGGCCTTTTCGCTTTATCATTTACATTCTCCCCCTCGGTTCCATCTTCCGCGAACACAACATTCACGGATTACGCGGATGACACCCAGCTCTACATCTCCTCAAAACCAACTGCCTCCCTCCCACCTTCCTCCCTCACCCTCTGCTTGGATGACATTAACTTTTGGTTCTCCTCTAACTTCCTCCTACTCAATAGCTCCAAAACATAAGTCCTCCTAGTTGGAACCACCGTCATGCTCTCTCATGTCCATAAGTTCTCTATTATCATCAACAATGCACCGATCTTACCTTCGTCTCAGGTTAAGAGTCTGGGTGTCATCCTCGACAGCACGCTCTCCTTCCGGTCACATATCAACAGCATCACCAGATCAGCCTATTTCCACCATACCAACATTTCTCGTCTCCTCCCTTTTCTCACCCGCCATACCGCTTCCACCCTGGTCTGTAATCTAATAGCCTCCCGGCTCGATTATTGTAACTCACTGCTCTTCGGTCTCCCTAACAAGTCCCTCCAGAAACTCCAGCTCCTCCAGAACTCAGTAGCAGGCCTCATCACTTGAACCCCTGCAACACACCACATCACCCCCATCCTCCGTCAACTTCACTGACTTCCCGTCAAAAAAAGAATCAATTACAAGATCTTCATCATCACCTTCAAAACACTCCACGGCCTGGCCCCTCCTTACCTTTGCAATCTACTCCGTTTAAACAATCCAACCCGTCCACTTCGCCCTACCACTATTCTCCCCCTCTCCGTCCCCCGTGTCCGCCTCTCCACCTTTGGTTCCAGAGCTTTTAGTCAGTTTGCCCCACAGCTTGGAATTCCCTACCCCCTGATCTCCGCAGCATATCTACCCTATCACTCTTCAAATCCAGACTGACAACACGCCTGTTCACTCTTTCTTATCCACCATAACCCCTAGCTCTGTTATATCTTTACTTCTCTTTATTTTGCTTTTAATCTTTTATCCTTCTAATACCTTTATATCGTATTCAGAGGTTTCGCTAGACTTTTTCGTTGTCTGTCATTTTGACTGACAGTGTCATAAAAATCCGGTCATAATCTATTTTTACCCGTCACTTACATTTTTAAAATGATAATAATGACATATTCAATAGTATTTAGTTTTCATTCATTTTTAATTAATATTCCGTCCGAACAAGCTTAACAAGAGGCAAACAGACAGCGGAGTGCACCAATCAGCGACGGGCAGACGTGCCGTTAGCAAAGCTATGGAGTTAAAATCTAACTCCATACAAAGCAACGAGGGCAGGACGAGGGACTTGCGCGCGGAAGTAAACATACGAGGACAACGGAGTTTATTCAACATGGCTAGCGCGAGACAGACTGTTGTCAATGACTCGTGTCGATGTGTTTTAGCTCATTTAAAACTGAATACCGCGGATTGGAACATATTCTCGGCTTTCCCGTCGCCATCCGTGTTGATGTAGAGACGACTTTCGACGCGCAAGAGTGACGTTACTCTTGAAGAGCACGTCACGCAAATAAACAAATCTGATTTGTCGATTGATTTTGTACCTACTCGAGAGGCTGTGTCCCAGACTTTTCTCTCTGTTTGAAAAATACAGGGAGAACAGTCTGGCCGTGCCAGGCAAACACTCAGTTGCCTTGATATTTTTCCGAGTAAGGCCAACGACGTCATGCATCAAGAGAGACAATAGCTACTTAATATGCTCACTCGCCACCCTGTGGTCTGGGGTGTCAATTGCAACCTGTCAAAATGACGGATGGACTTCATTTTTTTCCGTCACCGTTTTAAAAAAAACTGTCAACGACGGAAAATATTCGGTTAACGCGACCCCTGATCGTACTGTGATTCCATGTCTTTTGTGAAGCGTCTTTGTGTGGTCTGAAAAGCGCTCTAGAAATAAATGTATTAATATTATTATTAATATCTCGTTAAAATCGTGGCGTCTTTAATTCTGCTCTCGCGTGCTCTCGCGTCCAGTTAGGGTTTTGCTGTTTAAAAATGTTTTTTTTTTTTTCTTGTGTTTGTTTTGCCCTCCTGTTCAAAGTTTTTTCTTCCCCCAGAAAATTGAGATTTCAAGTTTTCCAATGATGTATCACACATGTATATCGGACAATTTTGAAAGTTGGCCAAATTGGGGGTCTCAGAGCGCAACTTCAAGTCACCTGAGTGTTTTCCGCCATATTTATAATTGTCGCATTGTCTGCTTCCATTGTGACGTCAGAAGTGTATCCTTGGATATGTTTCGGTTTTGGAAAAGGACAAGAAATGATGGGAATATGGACCTAAACAAACAATCAATGCAGCGTTTTAATGTTGATTTGAGTGGACAATAAAACTTAAATGTCATTATCTCACGTTTTACTTGGTTGATTGACTTCAAGTAAAAATAAGGGTGTCCAAAATTAGCGCGTTAACGGGCGGTCATTTTTTAAATTAATCACGTTAAAATATTTGACGCAATTAACTAGAGCTGGGAATCTTTGGGCACCTAACGATTCGATTACGATTACGATTCAGAGGCTCCGATTCGATTATAAAACGATTATTGATGCACCCCCCTCCTTTTTTTTTTTTTTTTTTTTTAATGTTTTGTACATTAGTTCCAAAATTGTTCAAAAATACTCTCAGGCTGAACCAAACTACTATTTCAGTATCAAGTTAACATATAGCAGTAAACAAATATACAAAAATAACAGTACATAAAAAACTCCAGTCCCCATTCTGTATCAGCAGCTTTAAACTACTTTCAATTAATTTAATGTTGTGAATCAACCGTTGAAGTTGTTAAAATTGCTCCTGTTATTCCATAATTTCTCTTTTGTCTACTTTCGACATGTGAAAGTTTTAAAATTATTTTAAAGATAGATTCAAGTCTATATTTTACCGATTTAGGAGTATTTTAGATAAAAAGTTAATTAGGTTCGCTTGGAAGGTTCGCTACAACAGCCTTGCAGGGAAGTGTACTGCTTTAAAATGGCAGCCGTTTACTAACGCCCGCATCTAACTTTTTGTAGATGTGCTGCTAACGCTACTGAATCTATATTACATCTAGTCGTATATAAATGATATCTACCGCAACATAATGTGGATGTACTTTGTAGCAGCTTTTCGGCAGCAGTCAGGTATGTTGTTGTTTTTTTAATCTCGTGGCATGAGTTGAGCTAGAGCCGAGAGTTGAGCATTGGCGTTACCCGAGGGGCCGGGTAATGAGAAGCATGATGTTTAGCTACTCTCGCTCCCGAAGACCGCACTGGCCGCTCAGTGTGTTGTACTTCTGCTTTACTTCGCATATTTCAATAATCGGAATTTGGATGTTTGTGAATCGTTCTCGAATCTTCCACAGCCGGATCGCGAATAATCTAAGAATCGGAAATTTTGCACACCTCTACAATTAACGCAGATGCCCAGATTAAAATGAGAGAACAGTGTCATGGCCACTTGTTACTTGTTTTTTTTGTCTCCCTCTGCTGGCGCTTTGGTGCGACTGCTTTTAAGGTGAGAATTGTGTAATTATTGACATCAACAATGGCAAGCTACTAGTTTCTTTTTTGATTAAAAATGTTTACAAATTTTATTAAAACGAAAACATTAAGAGGGGTTTTAAAATAAAATTTCTATAATTTGTACTAACATTTATCTTTTAAGAACTACAAGTCTTTCTATCCATGGATCGCTTTAACAGAATGTTAATGTTAATGCCATTTTGTTGATTTATTGTTATAATAAACAAATAGAGTACTTATGTACAGTATGTTGAATGTATATGTCCGTCTTGTGTCTTATATTTCCATTCCAACAATAATTTACAGAAAAATATGGCATATTTTATAGATGGTTTGAATTGCGATTAAATACGATTAGTTAATTTTTAAGCTGTGATTAACTCGACTAAAAATTTGAATCGTTTGACAGCCCTAGTAAAAACGAGAGTAAACCTAAACTTCCGCACTTTCAAACGAGACGACCATAGCCGTATAAAATGTGCTGCAGCTGTTGCAAGCGTTACATCAACTGACAAAGACCGATTGGATCATTTCTCACGGCACACTTGACGATCTCTCACGGCACTGCCGCGGCACACCGGCTGAAAAACACTGGCCTAATAGACATCTTTCTCCCCTTTTTAGGGTCGTTTTGAACGTGCCCGAGAGGCAAATCAAAAAGGCAACAAATACTTTAAGGCGGCCAAGTATGAGAACGCCATCCAGTGTTACACAGAGGCCATTGAACTCTGCCCCACTGAACAGAAGAGCTACCTGTCGGTGTTCTATCGCAACCGAGCGGAGGCTTATGAGAAGCAGGTTGGCACATACTCTCCTAAATTAGCAAAGAGCGCTTTCTTGTGACTCTGCTGCATATGGGAAACTTTTCTGTTACCAACGGTTGCCTTTTACTATAGAGGAAATGGACTGAAGTGTCGCGAGACAGATCACGGGTACTAATGCTCGACCCACACAACTACGCAGCTTTCTTGAAGCTTTACGAGGCTAATAGAAGACTGGACGATAAGAAAGAATGCCTGGAAGGTGAGTAAAACTAGTCAAACCTTGATCGGTCCTGACACTAAATTAATGGCTTCAAAATGTTTCACCTTTTGGTGAAATTCGCCGTTTTGAAGTCAAAAAGGGTGACCTACGTGAATTGTGTGTGTGTGTGTGTGTGGGGGGGGGGGGGGTGTTAAATTATTATTATATTATTATTATTATCATGTGATTAACTCTGTGCGTAAACTGACCTCTTCAGAAATCGGTCCTTTAAAAAAAGTTTCACTTGGACAGTCAGCAAATCCTTCTGGCTGTTTTGCTGATGAGAACAAATCATCGGCCCATACCTGTCAAGTTGTACGGTTTCGGCGTAATTTGTACAAGTGAGCACTGATTTTTAAATGTGTACGCCCTACGTTCAAAATCTGGACGTTTTTCGTGCATTACGTTTTTTTCTCCGTTCGGATTTTGTCACCGTTTCTGCAACGAGATAATGAGCCTTACTATGCGTTACTAGGTTGGTTGGATGACGTGAGAAAAGTGAGAGACACTGAGGGAAAAGAGTGTTTGTTGTGACGCTGTAGCAAACGCGATGCTAGGCTAGATGACTCCAATATTTTCTGACTGTAGCCGACAGCCTACAATCTACGCCTACATATCACATGCATATAGGACTACATGCGAAATGACAGACTCGGCGGCGTTAGTAAACAGCCAACATCTTAAAGTGCATGTGACACGAAAAAGCGTGTTTATTTCATAATACACGTCACGTGGTATTTTATGCTCCTGAATGATATGGATCGCTTGGATGTGTGTGGAAGCGATCGCTATATTTATTTAGTTTTTTGAATCCCGCGCCATCAAAATGAGTGACTTCCGGCTTCGGTCTTGCATTGAGGAGGAGGGCGCTGTGACGTGTATGGTAGAAGACGTCCTCTTCACGCTACAGTGTACTGTTGTGTATGAGGACGAAGGATTCAGCTGATTTTGTGGATTAATATGTTTATTTTTCGCATCACGCCAGCCAAACGGCTGCAGAAAAATCATTCTGTATGAGGGAGAGGTGTATGCGCCTTTTTGGAGTTTCAAAAGGTTCCCATTCACCGTGGATATTGTCCAAAACAAGCCCGACTACAGTGGGAGCATTGGACTTAGGAGGAAGTGAGTAAACATCTTGTTTAGTATTATGTCAAATATTAATACAGCTATTACAAAGTAAACACTACAAACTTTCTTTAAATAAAGGACTACTTACGTTTGATCATTGATAGGCATGTAAAAAGCTCTCCTCGTGCACATTAGCAGCACGTTAGCTCCACAACAACTGCAGCCGCCCTCCTCCGGGGAACGAACTGTAAATTGCTCTCCGCCGTGCGGTTTGCCGATCCGCAAAGACAATTGACAACCCAGTCGTCATATCAAATAATCCAGGCTATTTATGTGTGATTTTCCGCTTCCAAGACTTTGAAACATCACTCGGTTCGGTTAGCATGTCGGCTAGCTGTCACGCCTTTTGGTTTGTTTACATTCTCCGAAGCCGGGGAAGGGGAATGACATATGTCCGATTTAGGTCTCATAAAATATCGTTCGGGAGATGCGACAGTAAAGGTGAAGTCGACAGTTTTGACCATTATGGAGTAATTTTGCCATGTCGTCCTGAATAAATGCATTTTTATTATTTCATGTTCCATTTAGCACAAGACTTTTATTTGTCATGACCATGCCATGTATTTAGCAATTGGGGAAAATACTTTGATAAAAAGAATATCCTGTAAAAATGTTGATGTAAAGAGACAGAAACAATGACATTTTGCAGCTCTCTTCGTCGCGTTTCCTCGTTGTGAATAGTTCCCCCTTGACGGGCTGACTGGTCCTTCTCAAGTCATTTATATAGCTATTGGGGAAAAATACTTGGATTAAAACAATATCCTGTAAAAATATTGGAGTAGAGAGACTGAAACAATGACATTTTGCGTCTCTCTTCGTCGCGTTTTCCTCGTTCTGAATAATTCCCCCTCAATGGGCTGAATAGTAAAAACGATGAGCCCAGTCTACCGCTGACGTCATCCACCTGTTGGGGACGCTAAAGCCCTATAATGGTAGGCGTGGCTAACCAGCAGATTAAAAGACTAATTTCTCGTCATCTGCGCTTTGCTAAATTGTTGTATATAGTCGAATCGTCTCAAAATATGATTCTAATTCATATGATAATGCCATTTAAGACTTTTTCTCTCATGTCGTATGCTCTTTAAAGCAGTAGACTTCTCAGAAAGGCTCTGTAGCAGTGAACTTTCCTAGCGAACCTAAGTAACTTTTTAACTCTCAGTTCCGGTTCTGTCCCAGCTGCCTTCAAACAGGCTGTTGTCAGACTCCTTCTTACGAAAAAAAATCTCGACTCCTCTGTGCTGTCCAATTTTAGACCCGTCTCCCATTTGTCTTTCCTTTCTAAAGTTCTAGAAAAAGTTGTTTTAATTCAATTGCAAACATTTTTAGAGGCAAACTCCACCCTTGACAAGTTCCAATCAGGCTTCAGGTCCAGACATAGCACTGTTAAAAGTGCACAACGACATTGCCCTTTCTGTAGATAATGGAAACCCAGCAATCCTTGTTTGACTAGACCTCACAGCAGCATTTGATACAGTTGACCACACAGTCCTTGTATCTCGTTTAGAACACTTTATAGGTATCCGTGGTAATGCTCTACAGTGGTTTAAATCGTACCTGGGATCTTCTCGGCAATGATTGGGGAATTTTCCTCCTCACAAACCTCTCTGTCTTGTGGGGTGCCACAAGGCTCTATTAGGATCAATTATAAAAAAACATAATATATCTTTCCATTTTTATGCTGATGATCTGCAGCTGTATCTCCCCCAGAGACCCAACGAACAAACTGCTCTCACTAAATTAATGGAGTGCATATCCGATGTGAAGCAGTGGCTAGCACAAAACGTTTGACATCTTAACGAAAGCAAAACTGAATATATTGCTTTTGGCACACCTTGTATGTTAAATGCCCTTGAGCCCAACTCTGGCGCTCTGGCTCCCTTTTTCAGACCCGTGCCGCTCATAAGGCGAGCTAAGCAACCGCCTAAGCGCACACCAGCGTCCAAGGCATCAAGAAAAATATTCAAATACTATTTGATGAAAGGAGTATTCAAATAATTATACAAAGCAATAAAACAAATAAAACAACAAAACCGTTCATAATAAGTCCTTAAATAATAATGAAATCATTTTCTAGTGTGCCTTCTGCTCGTTTCACTTTTTCCTGTGATGCGATAATTTCACCACAGACCCTAGTCTCTCTCACCACCCAGCAGACCAGAGAGCTACCTGAAGGGGCTGTTTTTAGCCTTTGCAATTGAGCGACGTTACGGTGACAAGTCAACTTCATGAAAAGAAGCCCTCCGAGTCAAAAGAAAAAGAAAGAAGAGAGCAAAGACGTGAAGAAAAACAGGTTTGTTGTGATTGTTTTCAACAGCATAAGCACGAAGACTTGGCGCAACTGCAAGCTAGCGGTTATTTACATAGAGTTTATATGACTTAGTGCATAAGCTAAATTATACTGTATCATTAGCTAGGCTGTTGTTTTAGAAATATTTTCTGTATTCAGCCAGCTGTGGATTAGTTTCAGTTAAATTTACTCCCCCTCCAATTTTAGACAAATTTGGACAAAGTGTATAGGAGACTAAAATTGTCTTGCTTATTTTCATGTGATGTGAACCACTTTTACCTTGTGTCAAATTGCGCTTTTCAAATAAATTTGCCTTGCCTAAAAGTGCCAAGGGTAATTAAATAAATACACCATTAAATATGCAATTAATAATTTAAAAGTTCTGCGGTATGGGGGACTAAAAGTGCCACGGATTTAAATGCAAACATTTGTTATTAAATGTGTCATTAATTAATTAAAATGGCGATCAAGTTCAAGTAAAAACATATTCAATTTATTATTATTATTTTTTGCTATCATATATTAAATCAAAAATTAAATTATTGGATAGTCCTGTGTAGTTGCTGTGCTTCAAGAATTTATTTTCTTTTAACTACGCCTATCAAAGATAGTGGCCAGATCCAATAGACAGGTACAGTAGGCTGCCAGAATTTAGGCGCTATTATGGTTATGTCATGCTAGTTTCACAATCAACAACTATTTGACTAATATAATGTAACATTCCACTTTCTTCTCTTTGTAAATGCTCTTCTGAAATATTTTCCTTCTATCTCTGTACATCCTGGGCCATCTTTTACAGCGAACGTATCCACATCAGCACCAAGTCCAAGCCCACCAAGTCCAGGAAAGAAGTGCACCTTCCAAAACAACTGTCATTTGAAAGTGCAATAGATGCTTTTACATCAGTAAAGACAAGCTGAGTAAGGTTATAGGTCAAGGTGAAAAAAAAAAAAAAAAAAAATTCATTTTAAAGTGTTCTGTGTTTCTTTATATAGGTTCGTGTGGGCGGGTGTTAATCATATTGTAATAACAATTGTAATTTATTTAATGCATTCATTTTTGAAGTGTTTTTATTGGTGTTTTTGAATAGTTATTCCAGCATTTTTCTTTTAATTTCTGCACTTGTTCGTTGTGTTTTATAATATAATACAGTTACAAAGAGATAATGTGCTTTTTCAGTGTGAGTGTTTAAATACAGGACTGTCTCAGATAATTAGAATATTGTGATAAAGTTCTTTACTTTCTGTAATGCAATTAAAAAAACAAAAATGTCATACATTCTGGATTCATTACACATCAACTGAACTATTTCAAGCCTTTTATTATTTTAATATTGCTGAATTTGGCTTACAGCTTAAGAAAACTCAAAAATCCTATCTCAAAATATTAGAATATCATGAAAAAGTATACAAGTAGGCTATTCAACTAATCACCTGAATCATCTACTGTAATTAACTCGAAACACCTGCGAGGGTTTCCTGAGCCTTAAAAACACTCAGCTTGGTTCAGTAAACTAAATCACAAGTATGGGGAAGACTGCTGATCTGACTGCTGTCCAGAGGACCATCATTGATACCCTCCATCAGGAGGGTAAGACACAAAAAGAAATTTCTCAAAGAGCAGGCTGTTCACAGGTTGCATTTCATTTGGAAGTCAAGGCGCCAGAGTCTGGAGAAAGGCTGGAGAGGAACAAAATCCAAGTTGCTTGAAATCCAGTGTGAAGTTCCCACAGTCAGCAATGGTTTGGGGAGCCATGTCAGCTACTGGTGTTGGTCCACTGTGTTTCATCAAGTCCAGAGTAAATGCAACTGTGTACCACGAGATTTTAGAGCACTACATGCTTCCATCTGCTGAAAAGCTCTATGGAGATGAGGATTTCATTTTCCAGCATGATCTGGCACCTGCCCACAGTGCCAAAACCACCAGTAACTGGTGCACTGACCATGGCATCACTGTCCTTGATTGGCCTGCTAATTCCCCTGACCTGAACCCCATCGAGAATTTGTGGGGTATAGTTAAGAAGAAGATGAAAGACACCAGACCTACAAATGCAAATGAGCTGAAGGCCGCTATCGAAGCATCCTGGGCATCAATAACACCTCAGCAATGCCACAGGCTGATTGCCTCCATGCCACGCCGGATTGATGCAGTAATCCGTGCAAAAGGATTCCCAACCAAGTACTGAGTGCATCAATGGACATTTTCAAATGTTTGATTTAGTTTTGCTGTTATAAAATTATTTTTTTACTTGGTCTGAGGAAGTATTCTAATTTTTTGATATAGGATTTTTGAGGTTTCTTAAGCTGTAAGCCAAAATCAGCAATATTAAAATAATAAAAGGCTTGAAATAGTTCAGTTGATGTGTAATGAATCCAGAATGTATGACATTTTTGTTTTTTTAATTGCATTACAGAAAGTAAAGAACTTTATCACAATATTCTAATTATCTGAGACAGTCCTGTATATGTGGTAAAAAAAAAAAAAAAGGGGGGGGGGTTGCCAGCAAATGTGTTGCCTAGGGAACCAAACTACTGGTCAGGAACGGCCCTGTCCTTTTTTAAGACGCATGTTAAAAATCTGTTTTTTCCAGCTCCGTCTCTTGGCCAAAGTGAAGCCTTTTCTTACTCGCGACGACCTTGAAAAAGCAATTCACGCTTTATGTTGGTCTTCCCAAGTCCTAGATTTCTCGTCTCCAACTTGTTCAAAATGCTGCTGCTCGATTTTTAACAGGTACAGTACACCTAGACATGAACATATTACCCCCTTGCTATCATCGCTCCACTGGCTTCCGGTCCATTTTAGAATTGATTTAAAAAAGGGATGTCCCGATCCAGGTTTTTGCACTTCCGATCCGATACTGATATTGTTTTGCACTTCCGATCTGATACCGATACTGGCCGATACTGATACCGGCCAATCTGAGCATGCTTTAAAGTTTAAAAGTTATTTAGCCTCCTTAATTAGTTGTCAGACTCTTGTTGAAAAGGGTTTTAGTACTCTTGATAACAACTAGCCAGCGGAATTCGTTGAGTTTGAATAACACACAGTGGTTGGTAACAAGAAACTGACCTGTTTGTTCAGTGACAAACACAAAACATGATAAATAACAAACAGAAATGGCATAGTCAGTCAGTAAAACGTGCAAATAATATTGTAAACTGTCTCAAAAAAGCAAAACACACAAACAACCTCAGTGGAAAATCCCACAAACCTCCCCAAGCTATTAGATGCTTTTAATGTTTCGTGCATTAGTGATAAAAATTGTTTTAAAAGCCTCTCAGGTTTAAATAAACTACTATTTCAGTATCAAGTTAATATTTTAAAACAGTCAATAAAATACTCAAGTCCCCCTTCTGTATCATCAGCTTTAAACTAAATTCAATTAATTTATTTTTTCGAATCAACTGTTATCGAAAATTATCGAAAGAGTTGTGTTCGAACAGATCCAGACTTTTATGATGCAAAACAAATCTTTTTAACTCATTTCAGTCTGGATTTCGGCCACAACACAGCACTGAGACCGTGCTTATCAAAGTCCTAAATGATATTCGTCGGAATACCGATGCAGGCAAATCATCTGTTCTGCTACTATTGGATCTCAGCGCCGCATTTGACACGGTTGATCACAACATACTACTCAGCAGATTGGAACAGTGGGTAGGGCTTACTGACACTATTCTTCAGTGGTTCACATCCTATTTACATGATAGGGATTTCTTTGTGTCAATCGGAAACTTATCAGTCAGAACGAACCAAATTCACGTGTGGAGTCCCTCAAGAGTTAATTCTTGGACCACTCTTATTTAACATCTATATGCTTCCGTTAGCTCAGATAATGGAACAGTATGACATCTCTTATCACGCCTATGCAGATGACACACAACTGTACATTTCTGTGTCCCCACATGATTATAGTCCCTTAGTCTCCCTGAGTAAATGCATTCATCAAATCAATGAATGAATGTGCCAGAATTTTCTCCAGTTAAGTGTGGAGAAGACAGAGGTGATCATTTTTGGGCCAAAAAAGGAAAGATCAAAGATAAGCAGCCAACTTAGCACAATGTCACTTACAGCTACAAATCAAGTCAGAAACCTTGGCGTAATTATTGACTCAGACCTAAAATTTGATAGCCATCTAAAGTCCGTCACTAAATCCGCTTATTACCACCTAAAAAATATAACCAGAATTAAGGGGATTCTGACTCAACAAGACATGGAAAAACTTATGCATGCATTCATTTTCAGCAGATTGGACTATTGCAACGGTATATTTACAGGTCTTGATTAAATTTTTTTTTTTTTTTTAAATCAGTCAGGAAGCTGCAGCTAGTACAGAATGCTGCAGCCAGAGTCCTTACAAATACAAGGAAGCTGGACCACATTATACCGGTTTTGAAATCGCTACACTGGCTTCCAGTGAGTCAAAGGATAGACTATAAAATACTACTGCTCGTTTACAAAACACTTAATGGCCTTGGACCAAAATACATGCTTGACTTGTTCGATTCCTATTAGACATCTAGACCCCTAAGGTCGTCTGGAACCGGTCTTCTGCATGTTCCAAGAACAAGAACCAAGCAGGGTGAGGCAGCATTTAGTTATTATGCTCCTCACCTCTGGAAAAGTTACCCGAACGTCTGAAGTATGCTCAAACTGTTAGCTCTTTTAAATCAGGGCTAAAAACACTTTTGTTTAGCACTGCATATCCATAACTGGCTATATATTTCAATCTACCTGCTTTCTATTCCTCTTGTGCTTATCTCCATTGCTGATTTCAATTATTATTAGTAGTAGTAGTTTTTGTTTTATTTTCATTTTTGTTTTATTTTTATTTATTTATTTTTATTCTGTGATTAAATGCGATCTTTTGTCTTGGTTTTTACGTTGTGTTGATTTAAATGTGATTTTTATGATCTTCATGTGATGTAAAGCACTTTGAATTGCCTTGTGTTGAATTGTGCTATATAAATAAATTTGCCTTGCCTTGTTAAAGTTGTTAAAATTGCTCCCGTTATTCCATAATTTCCCTTCTGTCTACTTTTGACATGTGAAAGTTTTAAAACTGTATTGAAGATGGATTCAAGTCAAGATTTTTCTGATTTAGGAATGTTTTAGATAAAAGGTTAATTAGGTTCGCTTGGAAGGTTAGGATCATCTAACATATCGGGGAAATTGCGACAGCATCAAAAAAAAAAAAAAACACTTAAGCGATAGTTATGAGGTACATATCCGTGGCTTTTTTACAGACGTCAAATTTTTCATTGTGACGTAATTTGTTTAAAAGTTTAAAATATGTGAGTGAATAATTTTTTAAAGTCGTTTTCTTTTTTTAAACTAAATATTAGACATCAATGAATGATTCTAAACTAAAAAAGACAGACATTTTGAATAATAAATATAATTGCTTACCTTTTTATGGCTAGGTTGAAACAAAAGCGGTTGCGTGACGTCTGTAAACGGGGGTTTTCAGGGTAAAACGGACAAATTAAAAATAGTTCGGGGGCTTAATGCGCCATGAATCTGCTATGGCAGCATATAGACATATTGTTCTATCAAACACAACGGTTGTTTTGGATTAAAATCAAGCAGTTTCTTTTAAAGAGGAGTGCAAGAGCAGAAACAGCTTTTTCAGTCTTGTCTGTGTTTTCCGCTATATATAAATGCGACATTAGATAATTTCTCGCGGCACACCTTACGATCTCTCACGGCACACTGGTTGGAAAAAACACTGCGTTAGTGTGTCCAATTATAAATTAAAAAGGTCAATTGATAAAATTAACCTACCGATGCCATCTTTGAGTCAGGGAACATTTCTTTTGTTAATTGTGAGAAGTGATCAGCAATAGTTGCAGGTAAATTGTGTTCGGCAACATCCATCCATCCATCCATTATCTTCCGCTTGTTCCGGGGTCGGGTCGCGGGGGCAGCAGCTTTAACAGGGAAGCCCAGACTTCCCTCTCCCCAGCCACTTCAACCAGCTCCTCCGGCGGGATCCCAAGGCGTTCCCAGGCCAGCCGAGAGACATAGTCTCTCCAGCGTGTCCTGGGTCGTCCCCGGGGCCTCCCGCCGGTGGGACATGCCCGGAACACCTCTCCAGGGAGGCGTCCGGGAGGCATCCGAACCAGATGCCCGAGCCACCTCAGCTGGCTCCTCTCTACGCGGAGGAGTAGCGGCTCGACGCCGAGTCCCTCCCGGATGACCGAGCTTCTCACCCTATCTCTAAGGGAGAGCCCGGACACCCTGCGGAGGAAACTCATTTCGGCCGCTTGTATCCGGGATCTTGTTCTTTCGGTCACGACCCAAAGCTCGTGACCATAGGTGAGGGTAGGAACGTAGATCGACTGGTAAATCGAGAGCTTTGCCTTTCGGCTCAGCTCCTTCTTCACCACTACGGACCGGTGCAGCGTCCGCATTACTGCAGACGCCGCACCGATTCGCCTGTCGATCTCCCGCTCCCTCCTACCGTCACTCGTGAACAAGACCCCAAGATACTTGAACTCCTCCACTTGGGGCAGGATCTCATCCCCGACCCGGAGAGGGCACTCCACCCTTTTCCGACTGAGGACCATGGTCTCGGATTTGGAGGTGCTGATCTTCATCCCAACCGCTTCACACTCAGCTGCGAACCGCTCCAGTGAGAGTTGGAGGTCACGGCTTGATGAAGCCAACAGCACTAAATCATCTGCAAAAAGCAGAGATTCAATGCTGAGGTCACCAAACCGGACCCCCTCAACGCTTCGGCTGCGCCTAGAAATTCTGTCCATAAAAGTTATGAACAAAATCGGTGACAAAGGGCAGCCTTGGCGGAGTCCAACCCTCACTGGGAACGAATTCGACTTACTGCCGGCAATGCGGACCAGACTCTGACACCGGTCGTACAGGGACCGAACAGCCCTTACCAAGGGGCTCGGTACCCCGTACTCCCGGAGCACCCTCCACAGGATTCCCCTAGGCACACGGTCGAACGCCTTCTCCAAATCCACAAAACACATGTAGACTGGTTGGGCGAACTCCCATGCACCCTCGAGGACCCTGCTGAGGGTGTAGAGCTGGTCCACTGTTCCACGGCCGGGACGAAAACCACACTGCTCCTCCTGAATCCGAGATTCGACTTCCCGACGGACCCTCCTCTCCAGCACCCCTGAATAGACTTTACCGGGGAGGCTGAGGAGTGTGATTCCTCTATAATTGGAACACACCCTCCGGTCCCCTTTCTTAAAAAGGGGGACCACCACCCCGGTCTGCCAATCCAGAGGCACTGTCCCCGATGTCCACGCGATGTTGTAGAGGCGTGTCAGCCATGACAGCCCTACAACATCCAGAGCCTTTAGGAACTCCGGGCGGATCTCATCCACCCCCGGGGCCTTGCCACCGAGGAGCTTACCAACCGTCTCAGTGACTTCAACCCCAGAGATCGAAGAGCCCACCTCAGAGTCCCCAGACTCTGCTTCCTCAAAGGAAGGCGTGTCGGTGGAATTGAGGAGGGCTTCGAAGTATTCTCTCCACCGACTCACGACGTCCCGAGTCGAGGTCAGCAGTACACCATCTTCACTATACACAGTGTTAATAGTGCACTGCTTTCCTCTCCTCAGACGCCGGATGGTGGACCAGAATTTCCTCGAAGCCATCCGGAAGTCGTTTTCCATGGCCTCACCGAACTCCTCCCATGTCCGAGTTTTTGCCTCGGCGACTGCCGAGGCCGCAGTCCGCTTGGCCAACCGGTACCTGTCAGCTGCCTCCGGAGTCCCACAGGACAAAAAGGCCCGATAGGCCTCCTTCTTCAGCTTGACGGCATCCCTTACCGCTGGTGTCCACCAGCGGGTTCGGGGATTGCCGCCTCGACAGGCACCAACCACCTTACGGCCACAGCTCTGATCGGCCGCCTCAACAATGGAGGTGCGGAACATGGCCCACTCGGACTCAATGTCCCCCACCTCCCCCGGGACAAGGGAGAAGTTCTGCCGGAGGTGGGTGTTGAAACTCTTTCTGACAGGGGATTCTGCCAGACGTTCCCAGCAGACCCTCACAATACGTTTGGGCCTGCCAGGTCTGGCCAGCATCTTCCCCCGCCATCGGAGCCAACACACCACCAGGTGGTGATCGGTTGACAGCTCCGCCCCTCTCTTCACCCGAGTGTCCAAAACATGCGGCCGCAAGTCCGATGACACGATTACGAAGTCGATCATCGAACTGCGGCCTAGGGTGTCCTGGTGCCAAGTGCACATATGGACACCCCTATGTTTGAACATGGTGTTCGTTATAGACAAACCGTGACGAGCACAGAAGTCCAATAACATAACACCACTCGGGTTCTGATCGGGGGGGCCGTTCCTCCCAATCACGCCCCTCCAGGTCTCACTGTCATTGCCCACGTGAGCGTTGAAGTCCCCCAGTAGAACGAGGGAGTCCCCAGAGGGGGCGCTCTCTAGCACACCCTCCAAGGACTCCAAAAAGGGTGGGTATTCTGAGCTGCTGTTCGGTGCATAAGCACAAACAACAGTTAGAACCCGTCCCCCCACCCGAAGGCGGAGGGAGGCTACCCTCTCGTCTACCGGGGTAAACCCCAACGTACAGGCGCCAAGCCGGGGGGCAATAAGTATGCCCACACCTGCCCGGCGCCTCTCACCATGGGCAACTCCAGAGTGGAAGAGAGTCCAACCCCTCTCGAGAGGATTGGTACCAGAACCCAAGCTGTGTGTGGAGGAGAGTCCGACTATATCTAGTCGGAACTTCTCTGCCTCACACACCAGCTCAGGCTCCTTCCCTGCCAGAGAGGTGACATTCCATGTCCCAAGAGTTAGCTTCAGCAGCTGGGGGTCGGACCGCCAAGGCCCCCGCCTTTGGCTGCCGCCCAACTCCCTACGCACCCGACCCCTTTGGCCCCTCCCACAGGTGGTGAGCCCATGGGAAGGGGAACCCACGTTGCCTTTTCGGGCTGAGCCCGGCCGGGCCCCATGGGGACAGGCCCGGCCACCAGACGCTTGCCTTCGAGCCCCACCTCCAGGCCTGGCTCCAGAGGGGGGCCCCGGTAACCCGCGTCCGGGCAAGGGAAACTGGGGTTCAATAATCTTGCTCATCATAAGGGGTCTTTTTGAGCCATACTTTGTCTGGCCTCTCACCTAGGACCTGTTTGCCATGGGTGACCCTACCAGGGGCTCAAAGCCCCAGACAACATAGCTCCTAGGATCATTGAGACACGCAAACCCCTCCACCACGATAAGGTGATGACTCATGGGGGGGTGTTCGGCAACAAAATGGCAAAATAAAATCTCCGCTTTCGTCACTTCTCATTCTGCAGACTTCCATCTTCATGACCAGTGTTGTTAATCTTACTTTTAAAAAGTAATTAATTACAGTTGCAAATGACTTCTCCCAAAAAGTAATTGTTAGTAACTCAGTTACCTGAATGTAAGAGTAATTGGTTACTTGGCAAAGTAACTGGTGTTATGTTTCTTTTTTTTTTTTTTTTTCCTCCTCATTTTTTCAAAAAACACAGTAACCTTTCCTATGGTTGGAAGTCTTTAATGTTGTGAATAAACTGTAAAAGTTGTTAAAATTGCTCCCGTTTTTGCATTAGTTCCCTTCTGTCTACTTTCGACATGTGAAAGTTTTAAAACGGTTTCATCATTTAAAGAAAGATTCTAGTCAAGATTTTGCCAATTTAGGAGTATTTAGATAAAAAGTTCGCTAGGAAGGTTCACTACAACAGAGCCTTCCTGAGAACTAACGCCACCGAGTCTGTCATTTCACATGTAGTTCTATATGCATGTGATATGTAGGCGTAGATTGTAGGCTGTCGGCTACAGTCAGGAACTATTGGAGCCATCTGAACTAGCATCGTGTTTGCTACAGCAAACACATCAAACATCAAACATACATCAAACACTCTCCTCTCTCTCCGTGTATGACTTTTCTCACGTCTTTCAACCAACGTAGTAACGCATAGTAACGCACATTGTCTCGCTGCTGAAATCCGGAGAAAGAAAAACGGAATGCAAGAAAAACGTACAGATTTTTAATGTATGGTGTACACATTTAAAAATCAGTGCTCACTTGAACAAATTACGCCGAAACCGTACAACTTGACAGGTATGTTAACGGTTGTTGCGTTACTTCTGTCAGATAGCATCGCTCCGTCTATCCCGGAGGACGAGCTGAACGAGGAGAGCAAGACGCCCCCTATGGGAAATAAGGCCCTAGACGAATATAAGGTGTGTGCTGTGCTTTTGATATTAACGTCCACGTTGTTCGACAAAAAAAATAGTAAAACCTTTCTTTGGGTTCTAGAACCGAGAGTGGACGATGCCTTCTCCTCAGTACATCAAATCCTACTTTGGTTCTTTCACCGATGACATCATCTCGCAGCCGCTACAGATGGGCGAGAAGAAAGATGAAGACAAGGACAATGAGGGCGAGGCCGCCGAGGTCACAGCTAGGTACTAGAGAACATTTTGCCACCATGGTTAATAGAGGTGGGAATCTTGTGGCACCTAACGATTCGATTACGATTCAGAGGCAACAAATTGATTATTGATGCCCCACCACCCCCCCAGCTTTTAGCTGCTTTTAAAGGGTATGTAGCGGCAAAGGGGGTGTGAGACATCAATAGAACCGTTATGTGCCAAGATAACAAATATTGATAAAGTTAACAAAAAAATCAATCACATTAATGAGCAATTATCGAAAATAGATTGAAAATGACGAACATTCCCGAAAGTGTTCCGGAAACAGCCGAATGCGGTGGCGACGTCACGACAAGTGATTGACAGTCGAGGCGGAGCCAGGTGCCATTGTTTTTTAAACGACGAGAGAGTAGCGTTGGGGTTTGTTTGACGAAAACATCTCAAAAATGGTTCAAAACTGCTGTGCTATGTGGTGTACTAATAGTTATTTATCGGAATATAGTAGAGATGCCCCGATCGGCCTCCCGATCGATCGGGTCCGATCACGTAATTTCCAAAGTATCGGAATCGGCAAAAATATGTCGGCCATGCCATTTTATAATATACAAATATTTTAATTAATCGTTTTCTAATTGTTTTTAATGTTACAGAAATAATATATTACTGTCATCCAGTCTGTAGTGTAGGCTTCGCATTGGGTTTTCGTAAATATCCTGAAGAGGGTGGTATTTACATGATTTATAAATGAATCACGTTAAAGTATTTAAGCTATTATTATTTACGATGTATGACCCTTTCATTCATTGTCATACTAAATCTGTTGTGCCGCCATTTTACCTACGTAGAGAGTTAAAGGTCAGCAATAGTTGAGTAATGTGATATTTGCCTGCCTTTGACATCTCCCCTCATTTGATTAAAGTTTTGCATAAGTCCACCCCATGATTAGGACTATCATGGGAAGAATTATGTGAAACAAGGCTGCAATAAATCATTGTCTTTTCACCATAACTTGTTTTCCAAGCAGAGATAGTATATCCATTCTTACGATGACTCACAGTCATGGTTCCACTTTCCCATCATGGTTCCACTTTCCCATCATGCCTTGGGGCATGCTGCAGTATCAGAACTGAAAGCTCAACAAATACACTAGATGGCAGTATTTAGTCACAATACACAAAGTCCCAAGTATTTCTATCCTTGGATCCCTCTCACAGAAAGAATGTTAATAATGTAAATGCCATCTTGAGGATTTATTGTCATAATAAACAAATAGAGTACTTATGTACTGTATGTTGAATGTATATATTCGTCCGAGTTTTATTCATTTTTTTCTTAATGCATTGCCAAAATGTATATGATCGGGAAAAATGATCGGGAATGATCGGAATTGAATCGGGAGCCAAAAAAAGCAATCGGATCGGGAAATATCGGGATCGGCAGATACTCAAACTAAAACGATCGGGATCGGATCGGGAGCAAAAAAACATGATCGGAACTACCCTAGAATATAGTATCCATGACTTCCCGAACACGAAAAAAAAAGCTGGACTATGCAGACGATGGGTAAAGTTCCTTCGTGCAAAGAGGGCTAATTTTCTAGACACAGCCTCCGGCACGCTTTTCTGTGGTGCGCATTTTCCACCTGAAAGCTTCTCGAACTATGGACAAGTGAAATCGGATTTTGCTAAAAGATTGCTCCTCAAAGGAGATGCGGTGCCGACCATACACGCGCAGCTACCTAAATGTCCTGAGATATCAAGAAAGAGGACGATGAGTGGCAAAGGAGGCTAAAGCTAAGCAAAGGAGGAGAGCAGCCAAGCTCGAAATGGCCAGAGTGAGTACTCTTTTATAATAAAAAAATGTCACGCATTGGATACAAGACTGGACACATGTATAAATTATCGTTCGTAAAATATATAGAACAAATCCTCTGATCCCATTCATATTTGTGTCTGTTGGCAGAGCGAAAAGCTATGATAGCGCAATAAATGATAATTATTCTATGCATTCCTTTATTTAGCAGTCACGGCGTATCAGCTTCACAGAAAGAAATGCAAAACAAATCATTGGTGTTTCCCACACAATCTGCTGCCGATGTTTCATCAGTGTCATTGCTCCCCTCAATGACCGTTTAATTACGCATCATTGGCGTTCGTTTGGGCTCAAACTGGTAACTTATAAAACCGATTAAAGCTTTGTAACTCTCCTCGTCACCATTAGATGAACATTCGTTACGTCCTTCTACGTCGGATTCGTCGCTGAAACTAGAAACAAAATTGTCTGCCATCATCGCCGCCATTCAGTATTAAAGCACTGAGCCTTTTTCTTGTTAAAGAAACACCCCTCACTGTCAATTTTGAATTCTCTTTTATTGACAACGAGGGGTGTTTCTTCATGAGGGAACTTGGAATATGTGCAGGACGAACACAATGCATCAGCATAAACAGCTCAAAACACCCCTAATTCTCCCCTCACTAGGAGGAATTCTATTGATGCAGACAGGCGCTGCCCCCCTAGTGGCCGGTGGCACTCTCTTCACTTGTCGTGACGTCACGCACACAATCTACCAGATCTCGGGCGCCGGTCGTTTTAGCTTGACAATCGAGCCAAATTTCTCTCATTTTCTTGTGTGTAATTACACGAAATGGCATGATATGAATACAAAAGGCATGCGTTTATGGATAAATGATGGAATATTAAAATTTTCCCAGGGCACTATATACCCTTTAATGCTTCGTACATTAGTTCCAAAATTGTACAAAAATTCTCTCAGGCTTATTAAACAAACTACTATTTAAGTAACATGTTAACAGTTCACAACATTAATAAAAAAAATCTCAAGTACCCAGTCTGTATTGGCAGCTTTAAACTATTTACTGTTGTGAATCAACTGTTGGTTTTCAAAATTGCTCCCGTTATTCCATAATTTCCCTTTTGTCTACTTTCGACATGTGAAGTTTTAAAACTGTTTCATCATTTAAGGATAGATTCAAGTCAAGATTTTGCCAATTTAAGAGTATTTTCGAGAAAAAGTTAATTAGGTTGGCTACAACAGAGCCTTCCAGAGACGTTTATGAACGCCGGCAAATCTGTCATTTCGCATCTAGTTCTCTATACATATGCTAATGCCGCCGAGTCTGTCATTTCGCATCTAGTTTTATATACAGTGGGGCAAATAAGTATTTAGCCAACCACCAATTGTGCAAGTTCTCCTACTTGAAAAGATTACAGAGGCCTGTAATTGTCAACATGGGTAAACCTCAACCATGAGAGACAGAATATGGAAAAAAAAAAAAACAGAAAATCACAATGTTTGATTCTTAAAGAATTTATTTGCAAATTAGAGTGGAAAATAAGTATTTGGTCACCTACAAACAAGCAAGATTTCTGGCTGTCAAAGAGGTCTAACCTTTTCTAGTCTAACCTCAGTCAGTCACACTCCAAACTCCACTGTGGCCAAGACCAAAGAGCTGTCAAAGGACACCAGAAACAAAATTGTAGACCTCCAGCAGGCTAGGAAGACTGAATCTGCAATAGGTAAAACACTTGGTGTAAAGAAATCAATTGTGGGAGCAATTATTAGAAAATGGAAGACATACAAGACCACTGATAATCTCCCTCGATCTGGGGCTCCATGCAAGATGTGGCGTCAAAATGATAACAAGAACTGTGAGCGAAAATCTTAGAACCACATGGGGGAACCTAGCGAATGACCTACAGAGAGCTGTGACCACAGTAACAAAGGCTACTATCAGTAACACAATGCGCCGCCAGGGACTCAAATCCTGCACTGCCAGATGTGTCCCCCTGCTGAAGCCAGTACACGTCCAGGCTAAGCCTGTCGCAATATGCAATAATTCCATTTATCGCGCGATAAATAAAAATGAAGGCGGTAATTTTTCCGCTGCGATTTATCGCCTCGCGTGCACGTGCGTGCGCGCGTGCGGCAGACGTGCTGTTAAAAGTACGGATTCCTCGTTACCAACTGCGCAAAATGCATCTTCGTTCCAGGTCCGGCAAAAACTAGCGCCGGAGCCAATCGTTCCCATTATATCCTATTGTTCAACGTATACCGGCCGCGTCAGTCCTCCGGGGTGACTGTAGACCATCTATGGCGCGCCGGTGTTGTTGACGTGTGGGCGCTCCGTCAGGAGCACAACGCCGGATATTTACGACGAAGTCCGCCAAAACATTGTTACCGACCTGGCTGCTACGAACAACCTCGCTTTGACAACGAACAGCTCCTTCAAACTCGTCCTGTTTATGAAAGTCATTTTGACATTTGCTGGTGCTGTGTAGTAATGTGCAGACGTGACTTCAGCGGCGCTTGCTAACTTTCTTAATGCGCGCAGACACTAGATATCATGAAATGGCAAACTACATGTGCTACGTTCCATGCCATTGGCTACGTGAGCCCAGAGTGATTATGGGACATGTAGTCCATATACTACATCGATGAATTCTAAACTGTCATGACTGAATGGAAGTTAAGAAGGCCAAATCAATCCATACCAGTGACTATAGATAATGTTGCAAATATTGTTAATTCAGTACGTGACACAGATGGATTCGGACCACAAATAGGATGTCTTGCTCATGTAGTAAACCTAGCTACTCAGAGAGCTGTATCAATCAACAGTGTGCCCTCCCTCACTTTACAAACAGTAAAGATTGTTCTCAGCACTTTCATACAAATTTTTTTCAGATCAGTAAGAAGTAAGCACAAAAATATTATGCACTAAAATGCATGTTTATATGATGGCAATTTAATTTTTGCTCGTTAACAAAAAAAAAAAAAACACCAAAAAAACGAACCAAAAATATAATTGTTATTTTTTTTACAGAGCATTAAATGTATTGAATCGGCTCAAAAATCGTGTCCCCCGTATCAAAAATCGTACCGAACCATGACTTAACTGTATCGTTGCATCCCTATGGAACACCATTGCAGAAGCTATGATGGTAAAAGTTTTCATTTGCCTAAAAGTTATTAGGTTAGTTAATTAGTTAAAGAAAAATTCAGGTGCAATTTTTTTTTATACACATTTTATTTATTCTGTGTTTCTGTGCGGTATCAATATTGTTTTTTTTTTTTTTTACTTAAGAGGCATGGTCTATTGTTTTTAGTTGTGATTTCTTAAAAAGTATTTTTGAACTTAAGAGTAAATATTTATCGTGTTTAAATGGGTGTACTTGATCTATTAATATATGCTGTATTCTCACTGTGTTTTTGTAAATTGGTTTAAAAAAAATTGGGGGCCCAATAATATCGCAATAATTTATGAGAAAAATTATCGCACACTAAAGTTTGTTATCGCGACAGGCCTAGTCCAGGCCCGTCTGCGGTTCGCTAGAGAGCATTTGGACGATCCAGAAGAGGACTGGGAGAATGTGTTATGGTCAGATGAAACCAAAATAGAACTTTTTGGTCGAAACACAGGTTCTTGTGTTTGGAGGAGAAAGAATACCGAATTGCATCCGAAGACCTCCATACCCACTGTGAAGCATGGGGGTGGAAACATCATGCTTTGGGGCTGTTTTTCTGCAAAGGGACCAGGACGACTGGTCAGTATAAAGGAAAGAATGAATGGGGTCATGTATCGAGAGATTTTGAGTGAAAATATCCTTCCATCAGCAAGGGCATTGAAGATGAGACGTGGCTGGGTCTTTCAGCATGACGAATGATCCCAAACACACAGCCAGGGCAACAAAGGAGTGGCTTCGTAAGAAGCATTTCAAGGTCCTGGAGTGGCCTAGCCAGTCTCCAGATCTTAACCCCATAGAAAATCTGTGGAGGGAGTTGAAAGTCCGTGTTGCCCAACGACAGCCCCAAAACATCACTGCTCTAAAGGAGATCTGCATGGAGGAATGGGCCAAAATACAAGCAACAGTGTGTAAAAAGCTTGTGAAGAGTTACAGAAAACGTTTGGCCTCCGTTATTGCCAACAAAGGGTACAACATAACAAAGTATTGAGATGAACTTTTGGTATTGACCAAATACTTATTGTCCACCATGATTTGCAAATAAATTATTTAAAAAAATCAAACAATTAGGCCTGTCGCGATAACAAATTTTAGTGTGCGATAAATTATTTCATAAATTATTGCGATATGCGATATTATTGCACCCCCCCCCCATTAAAAAAAAATACAATAACACTGTGAGAATACAGTATATATTAATAGATCATGTACACCCATTTAAACGCAATAAATGTTTACTCTTAAATTCCAAAATACTTTTTAGGAAAAGACAACAATATTAATACTGCACAGAAACACAGAAGAAATAAAATGTGTTTTTTTAAGAAAAATAAAATTCCACTTAATAATTTAAGCATCTAGGCCAGGGGTGCTCAATGTTTTTTTGCTCCAAGATCTACTTTTAAATGAGACAACCTCCCGCGATCTACCTTAAGAGAGGAGGGTGAACTACAAAAAATATGTTGCTCACAAAACACAAATAGCTGTACATTTAAAAAAATATAAATAAAAAATGGACGGTAAATTATGTTTGCTCACATAACATAATCAACTATGTACATTTAAAAAAAAAAAAAAAAAACTTTTTTTTTTTTTTGATGCTGCGAGCTACCCACACTAGCGTTGCGATCGACTGGTCGATCGCGATCGACGTAATGCCCACCCCTGATCTAGGCAAATGAAAACGTTTCCCCTCATAGCTTCTGCTATGGCGTTTCATGTGTAATACAGTGGTACCTCTACATACGGAGTTAATTCGTTCCAGGAGCTTGTTTGTAAGTCAAAATGGTCGTATGTCAAGCAGGATTTTACCATAAGAATACATTATAATTCCAATAATTCGTTCCACAGCCCAAAAACCCACACTACATCCTAAATAAATACTGCTGTTACTATTGCAAATAGCAATTACAAAGAGCAAAACAAATAAAATATGAATAAAAATCAGAATAACAATAATATAATAATAGCAATAATAACAATAATACCGTACAGTACCTGTAATTATGTAACGAATCGGCTTCTAATGTGGCGGCCTTTGTTTAGTGTACCTGAACGCACCGCGTAATGTGGCGGACTTTTTTTTAGTGTACCTGAACGCACCGCGGGCCTGACGGTGAGCAGGAGAGCGCTATTTTACTTTCTGTTTCGATCCTGGCGTCAACAGCAGTGGAAACTCGGCGAGTTGATGGAATAAATGATTTGAAACCTGACGAAGCTGGCGATTTCTTAGGCGATGTTACCGCAATAAGAACTGTCACCTTAACTTATAAAGACTGGCGAACGGAGGGGGACCGCCGGCCGAGATCGGCATTCTACGACCCAGTTCATGGATGCACATTTGCATTTTGCTGTCATTAACGTCTTCATTTCAATGGTAAGCGTCACCTTTTCTCTTTTTTTCCCCACCTGCACTAAACTTAAACTGCACTAAACTAAAAACAGAACTAAAATGCATTTTGCGTAGTTGGTAACAAGGAAGCCGAACTTTTAACAGCACGTCAGCCGCACGGGCGATAAATCGCAGCGGAAAAATTATCGCCTTCATTTTTATTTACCGTGCGATAAATGGAATTATTGCATATTGCGACAGCCTTACAAACAATGTGATTTTCTGTTATTTTTTTTTCCCCCCACATTCTGTCTCTCATGGTTGAGGTTTACCCATGTTGACAATTACAGGCCTCTCTAATATTTTCAAGTGGGAGAACTTGCACACTTAGTGGTTGACTAAATACCTTGTTGCCCCACTGTATATTGAAGATGACTATCCCGCTGACGTCACATTCGGAATCCTCGTCAATCCAAGAAGTCGCAAATTTTCATGGCGCGGGATTCAAAAAACAATATATCGATCGCCTCCACACACATCCAAGCGGTCCATTTCATTCAGGAGCATGAAATACTGCGGAAAATATGAAATAAACATATGCGCTGGACAAAAAAAAAGTTGGGAAAATACATTTTTTGGGAGCTTTTTGTTTGGATCGAATGTTTTTGCGTATTGAATCGAAGAGGGCATATCGAACGGTTCAATATAAAACCGATTATTGTTGCGTCCTTAACGCTGTGTTTTTGTTCCGCTTTACCTGACATAAATAAATAATTAGAATTTAGATGTTTGTGAATCTTTCTGGAATCTTCCATGGCCGAATCATCGGCGAATAATCTAAGAATCGGAAATTTCACATTCCTCTAACTAGGAGTGGGAACATCTTGGTACCTCACGATAAGATTTGCGATACAAAGCTCACGATAACGACGATCTGACGATATAGCGATACAACGATTATCGATACATTGGTCAGGAAATCATTCTAAGATATTCTACAAACAACTAATTAACATAAAAACAAGCTTCCAGTGTGAATTGGAATTAGTTTATCACTAGTAGATGTGAAGTAACTCTGACTGGGTTGACATACAGTGCCTTGCAAAAGTATTCGGCCCCCTTGAATCTTGCAACCTTTCGCCACATTTCAGGCTTCAAATATGAAGATATGAAATTTAATTTTTTTGTCAAGAATCAACAACAAGTGGGACACAATCGTGAAGTGGAACAACATTTATTGGATAATTTAAACTTTTTTAACAAATAAAAAACTGAAAAGTGGGGCGTGCAATATTATTCGGCCCCTTTACTTTCAGTGCAGCAAACTCACTCCAGAAGTTGAGTGAGGATCTCTGAATGATCCAATGTTGTCCTATATGACCGATGATGATAAATAGAATCCACCTGTGTGTAATCAAGTCTCCGTATAAATGCACCTGCTCTGTGATAGTCTCAGGGTTCTGTTTAAAGTGCAGAGAGCATTATGAAAACCAAGGAACACACCAGGCAGGTCCGAGATACTGTTGTGGAGAAGTTTAAAGCCGGATTTGGATACAAAAAGATTTCCCAAGCTTTAAACCTTTCAAGGAGCACTGTGCAAGCCATCATATTGAAATGGAAGGAGCATCAGACCACTGCAAATCTACCAAGACCCAGCCGTCCTTCCAAACTTTCTTCTCAAACAAGGAGAAAACTGATCAGAGATGCAGCCAAGAGGCCCATGATCACTCTGGATGAACTGCAGAGATCTACAGCTGAGGTGGGAGAGTCTGTCCATAGGACAACAATCACTCGTACACTGCACAAATCTGGCCCTTATGGAAGAGTGGCAAGAAGAAAGCCATTTCTCAAAGATATCCATAATAAGTCTTGTTTAAAGTTTGCCACAAGCCACCTGGGAGACACACCAAACATGTGGAAGAAGGTGCTCTGGTCAGATGAAACCAAAATTTAACTTTTTGGCCACAATGCAAAACGATATGTTTGGCGTAAAAGCAACACAGCTCATCACCCTGAACACACCATCCCCACTGTCAAACATGGTGGTGGCAGCATCATGGTTTGGGCCTGCTTTTCTTCAGCAGGGACAGGGAAGATGGATAAAATTGACGGGAAGATGGATTTAGCCAAATACAGGAACATTCTGGAAGAAAACCTGTTGGTATCTGCACAAGACCTGAGACTGGGACGGAGATTTATCTTCCAACAGGACAATGATCCAAAACATAAAGCCAAATCTACAATGGAATGGTTCAAAAATAAACATATCCAGGTGTTAGAATGGCCAAGTCAAAGTCCAGACCGGAATCCAATCGAGAATCTGTGGAAAGAGCTGAAGACTGCTGTTCACAAACACTCTCCATCCAACCTCACTGAGCTCGAGCTGTTTTGCAAGGAAGAATGGGCAAGAATGTCAGTCTCTCGATGTGCAAAACTGATAGAAACATACCCCAAGCGACTTGCAGCTGTAATTGGAGCAAAAGGTGGCGCTACAAAGTATTAACACAAGGGGGCCGAATAATATTGCATGCCCCACTTTTCAGTTTTTTATTTGTTAAAAAAGTTTAAATTATCCAATAAATTTTGTTCTACTTCACGATTGTGTCCCACTTGTTGTTGATTCTTGACAAAAAATTAAAATTTTATATCTTTATGTTTGAAGCCTGAAATGTGGCGAAAGGTTGCAAGGTTCAAGGGGGCCGAATACTTTTGCAAGGCACTGTAGGTTCGACTAATCAACCTCATAATCGGCGTCGTAGCACCGATTGACCACAAACTAGATAACCAGGATTTGTCAACTCCGGTTACCCGCTGGTAAGCAGGATTCCTTCTGGGGAGGTTGAACTCCGTTCGCAGTATAGGCCACAGACCTTTTTAATTGTTTTGGAGACCTGTTTAGTGTGTGTGTGCTCAACTACATCCAAGTGAACCGGTGAGTCTGAATTTTTTTCCATCCGTTGTTAGCGGATTAGCCACCATGCTAACTTACACTACTTTATGGGTTCATGCGATTTTTGTCTGTTGGTGCTTTATTATTGTATTTTGTTACGTTAGCATGCTAATGCTAACAAGTGAATACTATTGCGTTTTCATGTATTGGTGTTTCGTTATTGTGTATTTTTATGTTAGCATGATAATGCTAAAATGCTAATGCTAACATGCTAATGCTAACATGTGAATAGTATTGCTTTTTTGTAACTGGGTTGGTTGGTTCATGCAGGCCAGGTGGTCCTGCCCTGCCTTGGGACCACTCCAACATACGGATGGCGAGCTAGAACTTGAGCCAGGAGCCTGACGATCCTTTTTCCTTGTCTTCAATACAAGTCAGGGTCTGGTAGGAGGCTCTGCAGTCCGTTTTTCTCTCCCCACGACTCAAGTCAAGCACTTCAAATACCCATTCAACTTGTAATGATTCAAGTAGCGCAAATGGACACCCACCTTGTATCTCCATAAAACTGAAGGCATTCATTCATGCTGTTGACTGTAACTTACGAACGTCGGGGTGGGGAAAGCAAACTTTTTTGTTTTTTTTTTCCCCTCTCTCTGTTGATCAACTTTAAATTGTGTACACAGTCAGATTTTGGAAATATGTCTCTGTATCACATTTCTTTAATACACTTTTCATTCAATCAAACAAATTTGTCATTATTCATTGCCGCTGCTCTCCAGTAGCCAAACATGATCTACCTGATATGCCCACTATTTTGTCACCTCAGTGGTGCTCTGAACAACACTGCTCATACTCGTTACAAAAACATTTCTCCCAACAGTCACCACCTGAGTTCGGGCTACCTGAAAGCCAAGCAATACATGGATGAGGAGGACTACGACAAAATCATCAGCGAATGCACTAAGGAGGTGGACTCGGAGGGCTGCTACATGGCTGAGGCGCTGCTCCTGCGCGCCACCTTTCACCTGTTGACTCGCAACGAAGTGGACGCTGGTGTCGACTTGGACCGCATCATCAATATGCAGGAAGCCAACGTCAAGGTACACTTGCTAGTAGCACCGGATCCCATGGATGGATGAATGGTTGGAATTAGAGATGCACGATAATATCGGTCACCGATAATTACCGGCCGATAATGGCAAAAATGGCAATGACGTCACACAGATAATGCAGATAAAACGAAACTAAACCGATAATGCAATCCAATAATTATATACAGTGGTACCTCTACATACGATCACTTCGACACACGAACTTTT
Organism: Corythoichthys intestinalis; assembly: GCF_030265065.1. NCBI lineage: Eukaryota > Metazoa > Chordata > Actinopteri > Syngnathiformes > Syngnathidae > Corythoichthys > Corythoichthys intestinalis. Next base: position 56,010,845 of record NC_080397.1, on the reverse strand, counting down.
CAACATCCGACGTAAAATTTGACTCGCCATTTGTTTCTACATCCGACGACATGCTCGAAATACGACGACAATGGCAGCACCGCAGACGGCTGGACGGCGGATTTTCTTGTGTGACAAATCAACACTGGTTTCAGAAAAGGTTGGTATAGGTGGTGAAACAAGGAAAAAGTTGACGCTTACCTTCTAAATGAAGATGCAAATGACAGAAAAATATGAGCGTAGGGTGGACATCCGTGAAATGGCTCAACAATACATCTCCACGGTCCTCCTCCGACCATCGTTCGCCAGTCTTTATAAGTTAAGCTGAAAATTCTTATTGTGGTAACATCTACAGAGAAATCGCCAACTTCGCCACATTTTTATCATTTATTTCACAACTTATTCAAAACAAAAACACCTGTCTGCCGCAATTCTCAAGAAAACATTCAAAGTGAAAGTGAAACTCAAGCTCACCGGTCTGTCTCTGGCACGTCAGCCCCGCGGTGCGTTCCGGGTCCGCAAAAAACGTCAGCCACATTAGAACCCGATTCGTTACATTAATACAGGAATTATTATTATTATTATTCCGATTTTGATTTATAATTTGTTTGTTTTGCTATGTGTAATTGCCATTTGTAATAGTACCAGCAGTATTTTTTAAGGATTTAGTGAAGGTTTTTGGGCTGTAGAACGAATTAATGGAATTATAATGTATTCCTATGGGAAAATCCTGCTCGACATACGACCATTTCGACTTACAAACAAGGTCCTGGAACGGATTAACTTCGTATGTAGAGGTACCACTGTATTTGATTTAGCCTCCAAATGTGCGCAATCAACGGTTTTGTCCAATTCTGCTAGTTTTAAGGTGTCTTTGCAGTGTAGTAATGTGATATATGTTAGGAACGGCTTACTTTTAAAGGCATTTTTATGCAACTTGATTGTTTACTCTTTAAGTAATTGTTGCCAAAAGCTTACCATTACACAATGTCAGACAATCTGTCTTTATTTAGATGTTGGAATTTATTACTTGTTCACATTTGATTTGGAAAAAAATAGCACTAAATTACATTTTTGCACAGTAACATTTGATCTTTGTATACTTTAAAAGTTTACATACATATTTGAATAGAATTATCGGCGTGACATTATCGGTTATCGGGTGGAAAGGGCAGGAAATTATCGGTTATCGATCTCGGTTGAAAAATGTATTATCGTGCATCACTAGTTGTAATATCAGGAAACTTAAAGAGCATACGACATGAGAAAAAAAGTCTTAAATGGCATTATTATGTGAATTGGATTCATATTTTGAGACGATTCGACTATATACAACAATTTAGCAAAGCACAGATGACGAGAAATTAGTCTTTTAATCTGTTGATTAGCCACGCCTACCATTATAGGGCTTTAGCGTCCCCAACAGGTGGATGACGTCAGCGGTAGACTGGGCTCATCGGTTTTACTATTCAGCCCATTGAGGGGGAATTATTCAGAACGAGGAAAACGCGACGAAGAGAGCCGCAAAACGTCATTGTTTCAGTCTCTCTACTCCAATATATATATTTTTTTTACCAACAGTCTTTTTATTTATTTATTTCCACAACATAACAAAAATACAATAACATGTATTAAACAAACACAAACACATCAAATTACTCTGTCTCTTGGTTGGGGGTCAAGATAATGAGTTCTAGTCCATTTCAATTAACTGTATTGCAAAAAGTGGGGAAAAGATAGACCCCCACACACATTTCTATTCTATTGATTACTGCAGAGGGCTACTGTTTACATATCCCCGGGCTCTTCCATCACACATGACAGATCTGTTCTTGACACATAATAAATGAAGGGGTCCCATATCTGATGAAAATGATGCTGTTGGTGTTTTATTGTATAGGTAATTTTCTCTAAGGGGAGCGTTGAAGATAACTCAGATAACCACCTGCTCAGTGTTGGTCTCCTGGTGTTCTTCCATGAGAGGGCTACTACTCTCTTTGCTGTCAGTATACTTAAATCTACAAATACTCGTTGATTCCTTTTAATCTTCAATTTATCTGGGTATAAACCTAATAAAAACAGCTGTGGAATTAAGGGTACTTGAATTTGTAAAATATTTTGAAAACATTGTTTCACTTCTTGCCAAAATGTTTGTATTTCTGTACATTGCCAAATACAATGGAAAAATGTACCTTTTGCTTCTTCACACTTAATACAAGTATCTGGTATAGCACTGTTATATCTGTTAAGTTTTTCTGGGGTTATATACGTTCGCATCAACCAATTGTATTGCAGTAGTCTTAGGCGGGTGTTAGTAGTTCTCAGTTGTGCTTTAGTACATGCCTCTTCCCACTTTTCCACTGAGAGATCTTCCTCAAGGTCCTCCCTCCATGCCCCCAGTCGTCCTGCAGATGATTCTGTGCTTCCATCTACCAGGCGTTTATACATTTTGGAAATTAAACCCCTCCTTAAAGAGCATATGCCACCAGAAAAAAGTCTTAAATGGCATTATTATGTGAATTAGAATCATATTTTGAGACGATTCGACTATATACAACAATTTAGCAAAGTGCAGATGACGAGAAATTAGTCTTTTAATCTGCCGGTTAGCCACGCCTACGGTGGATGACGTCAGCGGGAGACTGGGCTCATCGGTTTTACTATTCAGCCCATTGCGGGGGAATTGTTCAGAACGAGGAAAACGCGACGAAGAGAGCCGCAAAATGTCATTGTTTCTCTACTCCAATATTTTTACAGGATATTCTTTTTATCCAAGTATTTTTCCCCAATAGCTATATAAATGGTTTGAGAAGGACCAGTCAGCCCGTCGAGGGGGAACTATTCACAATGAGGAAAACGCGACGAAGAGAGCGGCAAAATGTCATTGTTTCTGTCTCTTTACTTCCATATTTTTACAGGATATTCTTTTTATCCAAGTATTTTTCCCCAATAGCTATATAAATGGCTTGAGAAGGACCAGTCAGCCCGTCGAGGGGAAACTATTCACAATGAGGAAAACGCGACGAAGAGGGCGGCAAAATGTCATTGTTTCTGTCTCTTTACTTCCATATTTTTACAGGATATGCTTTTTATCCAAGTATTTTCCCCAATTGCTAAATAAATGGCATGGTCAAGACAAATAACAATCTTGTGCTAAATGGAATATGAAATAATAAAAATCCATTTATTCAAGACGACATGGCAAAATTACTACATAATGGTCAAAACTGTCGACTTCACCTTTACTGTCGCACCTACCGAACGATATTTTATGACATCTAAATCGGACATATGTCATTTCCCTTCCCCGGCTTCGGAGAATGTAAACAAACCAGAAGGAGTGACAGCTAGCCGACATGCTAACCCGAACCAAGGGATGTTTCAAAGTCTTCGAAGTGGAAAATCACACTTAACTAGCCTGGATTATTTGACATGACGACCCGGTTGTCGATTGTCTTCGCGGATCGGCAAAACGCCCGGCGGAGAGCAATTTACAGTTCGTTCCCGGGAGGAGGGTGGCTGGAGTTGTTGTGCAGCTAACGTGCTAACAGCTAACGAGCATGAGGAGAGCTTTTTACATGCCTATCAATGATCAAACGTAAGTAGTCCTTTATTTAAAGGAATTTTGTAGTGTTTACTTTGTAATCACTGTATTCGTATTTGACATAATACAAAACAAGATGTTTACTCACTTCCTCGTAAGTCCAACGGTCCCACAGTAAATATCCACGGTGAATGGGAACCTTTTGAAATTCCAAAAAGGCGCATACGCCTCTTCCTCATACAAAATGATTTTTCTGCAGCTGTTTGGCTGGCGTGATGCGAAAAATAAACGTATTAATCCGCAAAATCAGCTGAATCCTTCGTCCTCATACACAACAGTACACTGTAGCGTGAAGAGGACGTCTTCAACCGTACACGTCACAGCGCCCTCCTCCTCCTCAATGCAAGACCGAAGCCGGAAGTCACTCATTTTCCTGGCGCGGGATTCAAAAAACTAAATATATATAGCGATCGCTTCCACACACATCCAAGCGGTCCATATCATTCAGGAGCATAAAATACCGCGTGTATTATGAAATAAACATGCTTTTTCGTGTCACAGGCACTTTAAACAATTATCATTCATTAGTTTTTCTGTGGTAGACATTTCGGGAAAGCATAGCATTTGATTTTGGTGCGTTCTGATGAAATTTCTCAACTGTACATATTTAAAAAAGTGATTACGTGGTATATTAAATTTATCAACTATTTCTCCAAATGTCATCAGAACCTTTTGCATGTTGTAAAGATCTCCTATTTTTCTTAGTCCTTTGGAAGCCCAAGATTTAAATCCCCCATCTGTTTTCCCTGGAGGGAAGGATTCATTTCTCCATATTGGGCTGAAGGCAGAGAGAGAGAGGACGTTTCTCCCAGATATTTTTTAACTTGATGCCACACTGTAATCCTATTTTTTACTATAGGATTTTTTGTATTCTTTTTTAGGATTTTAGTGCTTGCTGAGTATAGGTATGTAGGAAGGGGCATAGTTAGTTGGAGTTCCTCCATTTTCTTCCACAGAGGAGCGTCTCCTTCTGAGAAGTGAAACATCATTGCTCTCAGCTGTGCTGCCCAGTAATACCAGAGTGGGTTAGGACACTTAAGTCCCCCTCTATCAAAAGGGTAAGTACAATAGTGAGAGTCGAGTCCGAGGCCGTCTATTATTCCACAAAAACCTAACAATTTTTTAAGCTGAGTGAACAGGCTACTTGGACGAGGAAGTGGAATATTTAGAAACCAATACAACAATTTAGGCAGTACGTTCATTTTAAGGATGTTTATTTTCCCTATTAGTGACATTGGTATGGGTGCCCACCTATCCAGCGACTTTGAAATTTCTTGAATTAATGGTTCATAATTACTGGCTGCAATATTTTCGAGGCGTGGGACAATTTGAATGCCCAGATATGTAAAACAATCTACGGTTTTAAATTGAGTGGCAGTTTTAGGGGGGCTTCTACTTTCTAATGGATTTAAAAGCATTATTGATGATTTTGATTGATTTAATTTATATCCTGAGAATTTTCCAAATATGTTAATAAGTTCTAATAATTCAGGAAGGGATTTTTCTATATTTTTAAGAAATATTATTATATCATCTGCAAATAGAGTCAGGCGGTGTTCCTGTTGCCCAATTGTTATACCAGTTATATTTTGGTGTGCTCTTACTGCTATTGCCAGGGGTTCTATAGCCATAATAAATAGTAAAGGGGATACGGGGTCTCCTTGTCTACATCCTCTTTGTATTTTAATAGTTTTGGATTTATTACGATTCAGCGTATGGTTCTGTATAAAGTAGTTTTATCCATTAAGATTTTCTCCAAGGCCAAAACGTTTAAGAATTTCAAATAAATAGGGCCATTCGACCTATCGAAAGCTTTTTCAGCGTCTAATGACAGTAATGCTGTATCTGTTGCTCCTTTTTCCTTGAGTAATATATTTAAGATTCTCCTAACGTTATGGAAGCCTTGCCTACCTTGCACAAAGCCATTTTGATCTTTGTCAATAATATTTGGCATTATATTCTCAAGCCTCCTGGCTATTATTTTACTCAAAATTTTTAAATCCACATTTAATAGACTGATTGGCCTAAAATTTTCACACTTGTTATTCAGTTTGCCTGGTTTAGGCAGCAACGTGATTAAAGCTCCTCTTAAGGATGTTGGGAGGATTCCATTATGAAAAGATTCTTTAAACATTTCTAATAATGGTGTTAACAGTCTATGTTTGTACTTTTTATAAACCTCTATGGGTATCCCATCCGGTCCAGGGGTTTTTCCTCCTCTAATGTTGTCAATAGCCAGAGATAATTCTGCCAAAGTTATCTCTTTCTCCAATTCTTCTTTAATTATGTTTGATATCCTAGGAATTTGAATATTGTTCAAGAAATTATTCAATTCAGTTGTATTTGGATCTATATTTGAGCTATAAAGCTTTTCATAAAATTTTGTGAAGATTTCATTCATTTTAATTGGATCTACAATATTTTCATTATTGTCGTTTTGTAATGAGCTTATAAGTCTTTCATTCTGTAGTTGTTTGATGCGCCATGCGAGCACTCTGCCAGGCTTTTCGCCTTGATCATAGAATGTCTGTTGAAGTCGTAGTAAACTTGATAAAGCTTTGGTAGCAGATATTTCATTGTATTGTGTTTTAAGTTGGAAAAGTTCTTGTTGAGTATCCTTAGAACCTGACTGGTAGTATTCTCCTTCCAATTTCTTAATTTTTGTTTCTAAAGATTTTGTTTTCATATAAGTTTCTTTGGCTTTAGAGCTTGTAATGTTAATTATTTGTCCCCTGATAAAGGCTTTAAACGCTTCCCATCTAATACTTCCTGACGTTTCTGTTGTATTTGTTTCAAAATAGTATTTAATTTGTTCATCTAGAAAATTAACAAAGCCAGTATCCGCCATCCATTTTGTTTTAAATCTCCATTTAGGAATATCATTGACCAATTTGGGATCATAATAGACTAAGGAGGTTGGGGCATGGTCTGACAGGAGAATGGCATCATAGGAAACATTCTTTATTTTACATCTTAGTAGTGCTGAAACCAGAAAGAAATCTATACGGGAATATGACTGATGCGTACTGGAGTAACATGAATATTTTTTCCCGTTGGGATTGTCCGCTCGCCAAACATCAACTAGATTAATTTCTTTCATGAAATTATGAATTACACCTCTGCTTCTCGAATGTGATTGATCTATTCCTGTACTTTTGTCCTTCTGTGGATCTAAAGTGCAATTAAAGTCGCCTGCCATAATACAAGCACCAGGCAAAGAAGCAATAGTAAGAAATAAGTTCTGGAAGAATTTGGGTTCATCTGTATTCGGGGCATAGATATTTATCAGAATGAATTGTTCCCTGAGAATTCTTCCCTGAATAATCAGGTATCGTCCTGCCTTGTCCTTGATAACATTGACAATCTGTAGTGGAATAGAATCGTGAATCAAAATCATGACACCCCTTGCCTGAGAGGTAAAGGGAGCTGATAAAACTTTACCTTTCCATCTCCTCCTTACTTTGAGCTCATTTTCTTGTGTTAGATGGGTTTCTTGAAGGAATACTATATTAGACTGTAATGTTTTAATCCTGTTCATAACTTGTTTGATTTTTTTTTTGCTTTTTGTAGCCCTCTGCAGTTCCAGGATGTAATTTTGACCTTTAGATCAACGGACATATAAGTAAATGATTTGGAATTTCCCCAACACTTGAGTAATTTCAAACAAAACAAAAAGAACAAAGAACAAAAAACCATTTCCCCTAACCATTATCAATCCACCTGAATGTTCTCCCATCAGGTGTTACCCCCCTCTATTGACTAGACTTCCAGAAAGCAAAAAGCTGGTCCACACCATGTGAGGAACAGTATAGCTATGCTGATGTAAAAATTAAAATACAGAATAAATCTAACTACTCTGCTACTGTAATTCAAATAAATCTTTTAAAACAGCTCAACAAATGATGAGACCTCCATATTTTCTTAGTTGAACAGTGTATATTAAATCAGTAAATTGTCCCTTAACAATAAGCAGGGGAGTGAGAGAAATCAGAACTGTGTAACAAATTAACTTTCACTCTGAACTCCACTCATGTCTCTACAGCCTCAGGATATCAAATTAGTATTCCAACAGTAGTTTTAGATCACCTTTCCACGGTGTCATCTGTTCATCCATACCTCAGTCTGGTTGGTCATCCGACTGAATTTTCTTAACGAAGTGTTCGGCTTCATCGGCGCTGTTGAAGATATGTGAGCGTTTACTCCAATATTTTTACAGGATATTCTTTTTATCCAAGTATTTTTATCCCCAATAGCTATATAAATGGCTTGAGATGGACCAGTCAGCCCGTCGAGGGGAAACTATTCACAACGAGGAAAACTCAACGAAGAGAGCAGCAAAATGTCATTGTTTCTGTCTCTTTACTTCAATATTTTTACAAGATATTCTTTTTATCCAAGTATTTTCCCCAATTGCCAAATAAACGGCATGGTCATGACACAAATAACAGTCGTGTGCTAAATGGAATATGAAATAATAAAAATGCATTTATTCAGGACGACATGGCAAAATTACTCCATAATGGTCAAAACTGTCGACTTCACCTTTACTGTGGCACATCCCGAACGATATTTTATGACACCTAAATCGGACATAATGTATGTCATTTCCCTTCCCCGGCTTCGGAGAATGTAAACAAACCAAAAGGCGTGACAGCTAGCCGACATGCTAACCCGAACCGAGTGATGTTTCAAAGTCTTCGAAGCGGAAAATCACACATAACTCCCCTGGATTATTTGACATGATGACTGAGTTGTCGATTGTTCATTCCCCAGAGGAGGGTGGCTGGAGTTGTTGTGCAGCTAACGTGCTGCTAATGAGCACCAGGAGAGCTTTTTACATGCCTATCAATGATCAAACGTAAGTAGTCCTTTATTTAAAAGAAGTTTGTAGTGTTTACTTTGTAATCGCTGTATTCGTATTCGACATAATACAAAACAAGATGCAAGTCCAATGGTCCCACAGTAAATATCCCTGGTGAATGGGAACCTTTTGAAACTCTAAAAGGGCGCATACACCTCTCCCTCATACAGAATGATTTTTCTGCAGCCGTTTGGCTGGCGTGATGCAAATAATAAACGTATTAATCCGCAAAATCAGCTGAATCCTTCGTCCTCATACACAACAATACATTGTATAGTGAAGAGGACGTCTTCTACCGTACGCGTCACAGCGCCCTCCTCCTCAATGCAAGACCGAACCCGGAAGTCACTCATTTTCATGGCGCTGATTCAAAAAACTAAATAAATATAGCGATCGCTTCCACACACATCCAAGCGCTCCATATCATTCAGGGGCATAAAATACCGCGTGTATTATGATATAAACATGCTTTTTCGTGTCATATGCACTTTAAGGATGGTGGCATGTACAGGGTTGGGAGTGAGCTGGGTTGCCGTCAGCTTTCACTATCGATGCCCTGATTACCGTAAATTCGGCACTACAGAGCGCACCTAGAGCTTCACTATCCAAAATTTGAGAAAAAAAAATGCACTATGTTATAAGCCGCAGGTGTCTGTGTTTTAATATGAGGTTTTCTATGTAGAAATACGGTTCACTGAAAGATTTCAATGACCAAAAATCTGTTATTCAAATTAAATCATGTCAAGTGGCATCCTTCTCCTTAATATGCTATGTTCTTGTCATTCATATACAGCCAACTGGTGTCACAAGTCGTACTGTTTTTGTCCATACTGTTTTTTTTTTTTTTTTTATATAGCCAGCCTGAAACCACAAAAGGCAAGGCAAATTTATTTATATCGCACAATTCAACACAAGGCAATTCAAAGTGCTTTACATCACATGAAGATCATAAAAATCACATTTACACTGCCTGTTACACAAAAAAGCATGTTTATTTCATAATACACGCGGTATTTTATGCTCCTGAATGGGGATGTTCCGATCCAGGTTTTTACACTTCCGATCCGATACTGATACTGGCCAATACCAATACCGGCCAATCTGAGCACGTATTAAAGTTATTTTGCCTCCTTACGTAGTTGTCAGACCAGGGGTCGCGTTAACCTAATATTTTCCGTCATTGACCGGTTTTTTAAAACGGTGACGGAAAAAACTGAAGTCCATCAGTCATTTTGACAGGTTGTAATTCACACTCCAGACCACAGGGCGGCGAGTGAGCATATTAATTAGCTATTGTCTCTCTTGATGCATGACGTCGTTGGCCTTACTTGGAAAAATGTCAAGGCAACTGAGTGTCCGAAGTTTCTTCATAAAGCCCCAAAACGACGATGGTGTTGATAAAAGAGGTGAAAAAAGAGGGACTGATGCAGTGGAGGATGAAGGACAGCCTCTGCAGCAATCCCACTCGAGACATTTGATAATGCACAAGCGGGCACGCAATGGCGTACCGCACGCAGGCTATTTTTAGACCGTGACGTCGCATCGTAAACCGGAAGTAAAGCCGTAGTGGGACATTATAGACCCACCCTCGCATAGACCCAACGTAAAAAGTGCTACTTTTCTCCGGTAATCTTTCAAAAATCATGCATCGCGCATTGCATTTTGGAACTTGTAGAAACGACTCTCGACATTACGACACATGAAGGATGTTTTCTTCATACTTTTCCGGAACCAAAAACTAGGGAGGAAAAAATGTGAAGACCGAATCAACTTGCGCGGACTTTAACACCAGCTCGGCGAATCCATTCACGTTTCATATGCAGTAAACATTATGTTGGGTTGGCATGGTCTTTCAGAGGTCAAAGAGGTAAGCCATTTTTATATTTTTAACTTATTTTTAGCGTAACGTTGTGCCGTACTGCTTCTGAAAAGAATTACAATGGTATTTGACTGCCACTGTTACCGTTTCTGTTATATATATAAAAAAAACAACTTTAGTAAGTGGGAAGTGTAAATAAATTATAGGATTAAGATAGGTTATCAATGAAAAAAATACAAGTGTTCGTTGGCCGTCACTGAGTAGCATTTGCGATCGCTACACAAAGCTAACTAAATTACCCCCAAGAACGGTAAGAGACGTAGGACAACCAGAGGATATATAAGAAAGACAGGGCTGATGGTAAAGGATAGCTTGTTGAAACAGGAGAATGTCATTCTCAGTCGCGTCGATAAAAAAGCTAAAGCTATACTTAGGTCGGCTCGTAGCCTACCTACTGGGGCCACGGTCAGCTGTTTTTGTCACTGCGGAGAAAAAGTTACATATTCATCTGCTTGATGTGTGATGGCACGGTGTGGATTCTCTGTTAAGCTTGTTCGGACAGAATATTAATTAAAAATGAATGAAAACTAAATACTCGTGAATATGTCATTATTAAAAATTTAAGTGACGGGTAAAAATAGATTATGACCGGATTTTTATGACCCTGTCAGTCAAAATGACAGACAACGAAAAAGTCTAGCGCAACCTCTGTGTCAGACTCATGTTGAAAATGGTTTTAGTACTCTTGATAACAACTACCCAGCTGAATTAGGCGAGTTTGAATAACACACAATGGTTGGTAACAAGAAACTGACCTTTTTATTCAGTGATAAACACAAAACATAATAAATAACAAACAGAAATGGCATATTCAGTCAGTAAAACGTGCAAATAATATTGTAAACGGTCTTAAGAAAGCAAAACACACAAACAACCTCAGTGGAAAATAAACAATTAACTCAGCATCAGTTCTCTGCTCTTGAACAACTGTAACAAGGCTTTAAAAAAATCAGTGCAAATAATACCATTTTAAACCAAAAATGGCTTCTACTCTCCAATCTTCTCCACACTTTGTTGCTCCATCTCCATCTATTCTACACATTCCCTTCAGCTGTTTGCCCTGGATGCAGTCCCAGCATGATGGGGACAAAGACAAGCATTTCAAGATGCTCAGGTGACAGCTGACATTTTTACCGATTAACTTTAAACTTACATTGCAGTCATAATGTAGGAGATGCCACGGAGGTAAATTGGGAGACGGTAATGCTAGTGTGCTGAAGGTGTGCCTTAAAATGCGGACCGGATTTTAGGGAAACCAAAGCAAAAAACTGGAATGTATTATGTAAATCGGTGCGCTGGGAAACCCGGACCGGAATTCACAAAAAAACTGTATCGGTGGTCTAGATCGGAATATATCCGTGTCGGCCGACCCGATACCGATGCGCATTTTTTTGCGCATATCGGCAGTCCATCCGAGCCAAATATCGGATCGGGACAACCCTAGTCCTGAATGAAATGGACCGCTTGGATGTATGTGGAAGCGATCGCTATATTTATTTAGTTTTTTGAATCCCGCGCCACGAAAATGAGTGACTTCTGGCAACAGTCTCGAGTTGAGAAAGAGGGCGCTGTGACGTGTACGGTAGAAGGAGTCCTCTTCACTATACAGCCGTACTGTTGTATGGGAAGGACTAAGGATTCGGCTGATTTTGCGGATTAATACGTTTATTTTTCGCATCACGCCAGCCAAACGGCTGCAGAAAACTCTTGCTGTATGAGAGAGAAACGTGTGCGCCTTTTTGGGGTTTCAAAAGGTTCCCATTTATCGGTGGATATTGAGGAAGTGAGTAAACATCGTTTTCTGTATTATGTCAAATACTGGGATCATTTTAATATGTAGGTGGCTTGCATTTTATCGGTTAGGCTATAGTCTACTCGGCTTACTGCCCTCTTTATGTTCCCGGTGTTCTGTCAAATTTTCCGACCGATCAGAAATTGCAACTTTGTGTTAAAAATAGCCGCGAATACAGCGATTACAAAGTAAACACTACAAACTTTCTTTAAATAAAGGACTACTTATGTTTGATCATTGATAGGCATGTAAAAAGCTCTCCTCATGCACATTAGCTGCACGTTAGCTGCACAACAACTGCAGCCACCCTCCTCCGGGGAACGAGCTGTAAATTGCTCTCCGCCGGGCGGTTGGCCGATCAGCGTTGACGATCGACATGCCAGTCGTCATGTCAAATGTTCCGGGCTAGTTATGTGTGATTTTCCACTTTGAAGACTTTGAAACATCACTCGGTTCGGGTTAGCATGTCTGCTAGCTGTCACGCCTCCCATTGTTTACATTCTCCAAAGCCAGGGAAGGGAAATGACAGAAGCACGATTTAGGTGTCATAAAATATCGTTCGGGAGGTGCGACGGTAAAGGTGAAGTCGACAGTTTTGACCATTATGGAGTAATTTTGCCATGTCGTCCTGAATAAGTGCATTTTTATTATTTCATATTCATTTAGCACAAGACTGTTATTTGTAAAGACCACGCCATTTATTTAGCAATTGGGAAAAAATACTTGGATAAAAAGAATATCCTGTAAAAATATTGAAGTAGAAACAATGACATTTTGCGACTCTCTTCGTCACATTTTCCTTTCTGAAAAATTCCTCTTCTATGGACTGAATTCTAAATCAGATGAAACCATGACCCCGCCGACGTCATCCTCCTGTTGTGGACGCTAGAGCCCTTTAATGGTAGGCGTGGCTAAACGGCGGATTAAAAGATTTAATTCCTCGTCATTTGCACTTTGCCAAATGGTTGTGTATATAGTCGAATCGTCTCAAAATGATTCTAATTCACATAATATTGCTATTTAAACTTTTTTTACTGTCGTAGGCGCTTTAAAATCTCCATAGTAACTCGGAGTTAAAGGCTGTAAGTGCTAGCGCTACCATGGCAGCTTCGTTGTAACATAATGTGGATGTCCTTTCTTTTTAAATCTCTAAAACTACTCATGGCTAGCCTTAACTTGTTCTTATGTCGTGGTAGAAATCATTAGTCCTCTTTAGCAATAAAATCCGATAGTGCCTCACGAACACAGCAAGTGGCTCGCTAGTATAGCAACTTCGTCTAAGCAAAATGTGGCTGTTTATTCATAACAAAAAAAAAGTTAGCCTTAAATTCTTCTTCTGTATTATCATAAAACATGTTGTCAGCCTATACTGGTGATTAGCTCGTCTTCTCACAAACGATGCCGCGGGAATGCTAGCACTATTACGCTTTGACAGTCCACGATAAACGCGGACTGCTACACTTTATAACTCAAGAGTGTTGTTATATAATGGCACACTTCTGCTAGTAGGCAGAGACACTAAATCTACCCAAAGCCCCAAGATCTAAGCATGGTGGCCTACCAGCCTGATAAAGCACTGGGGAAAATCCTATTTAAAATGCTTCCTTATATACCTGCTCATTCATTTTCTTCTCCATGGTTGTCCGCAGCTGCGTGCCAACGCCCTCATCAAGCGTGGGAGCCTGTACAACCAGACTCACGAACGCTTGCTTTCCAGAAAGCACTTCAACATGGCAGCAGAGATCGACGCATGCAATCCCGATGTGTACCATCACAGGGGGCAGGTAGGAGTAACGATAGGGTGTCCATATTTTGATTTCCAAAGAAAAGGACACTCGGCCCGGCCTTGAGATACTTGAATTTTACTCGAAGATCACTCAAAGATGGCCTGTATAACTTTATTATATTTAAATTGTGCCTCTTCCGTCTGGATAGAAAAATTCAGTTTTATGAAAAAAAATGTATGGCAGAAAACACAGACAAGACTGAAAAAGCAGTTTCTGCTCTTGCACTCCTCTTTAAAAGAAACTGCTGTATTTTAAGCCAAAACAACTGTTGTTTGATAAAACAATGTCTATATGCTGCCATAACAGATTCATGGCGCATTAAGCCCCCGAACTATTTTTAAAGGGTATGAAAACGCAAAGGGGGGTGTGAGACATCAATCGAACCATTATGTGCCAAGATAACAAATATTTATAAAGTTAACAAAAAAATCAATCACATTAATGAGCAATTATCAAAAATAGATCGAAAATGACAAACATTTCCGAAAGTGTTCCGGAAACAGCCGAATGGGGCGGAGACTCCATAACAAGGAAACAAAAGGTCGAGGCAGGTGCCATCGTTGTTTATCGACGAGAGAGTTGCGTTCCTGTTCTATCAAAAAAATCGCTAAAATGGTTCAAACCTGTCATGCTATGTGGTTTACAAATAGCCATTTGTCGCAATGTAGTACCCATGAGTTCCCGAACGCGAGAAAAAGAGCTGGACTACGCAGACAATGAGTAAAGTTCGTCAGTGCTAAGAGGGCTAATTTTGAAATTTTACAGGGAAACGGGAACCTGACGAGCCAGAAGATGTGCCTACAACCTCAAAGAAAACAAAATGTATGCTACTTCCCAATCACTAAAGACCCACGAACTGCGAAGGAGGAAATTCGTGACCCGTATGTGAATAAATCGAGTGATTCGAGCATGTCTGTGGAACAGGAATATCAGCTTGTAGAGATCGCAAATCACGGCGACTTAAATGTACATTTGAGACCACAACTCTACCGAAGTTCTGGATTAAAGTCATTTCGGAATATCCTGACATCGCTAGGAGCGCGCTGAAAACTGTGCTACAATTTCCAACATCTTGTATTTGTGATCCTAGCTAGCTTCTCTCAGTCTCCCATCTCGGGACCATCTCGTCTCAACGAAACAAACTCAGCCCTCCCACTGATTCAGCGGGTGAGTTGTATTTTTTCCCTGCACTTAACACGACGGGGCTAAAAACAAATGCTATTTTATATTTGCTGTATTTTTCTGCCGCACATTGCCAGTGTTCTGACAAAGTTGGCATGCGCGTAACGTTAAAAAGGACCGCAAATGCAGCGATTCCTAAGTACACACTACAAACTTTCTTTAAAGAAAGAAATATTAACTTACGTTTGCCATGTTTGGCGCACACAACAACTGCACGTAGCCCTCTCACTTAACGACTTCGCCGTGTCGTTAAGCGTTAATTTACGCCATTTCCGTGTTGCACATGTATGTGATGTAAATATTTTTTTAGCACCATTGGATAACATTGAGAGTCCAACTGAATGTAAAAGAGGGACACCGGTCCGTGAAAAAAACACCCAAATCACACCGGTCCGTGGTGCAAAAAAGGTTGGGGACCCCTGCTCTAATCCCATTCATATTTGTCGGTTGGCAGAGTGAAACCGATGATAGCATATTAAATGATAATTATTCTATACATTATTTTGCGGTCACTGTGTATCAGCTTCACAAAAAGAAATGCAAAACATACCATTTGGTGTTTCCCACTCGAACTGTTGTCGGGGTTTCATCAGTGTGATTGCTCCCCTCACTGATCCTTTCATTAGGCTGCATTGGCTATCGTTTGGGCTCAAATTGGTAACCCAAAACACCAAAGAAAGGTTCATAACTCTCCTCTTCACCATTAGAAGAATGTTCGTTACGTCGGATTCGTCGCTGCAACTAGAAACGTAATTGTCCGCCATCATCGCCGCCATTCAGTACTAAAGCACTGAGCCGGTTGTTTCCTTGTTTTGATGTCACGCACACAATCTGCCAGATTTCCGGGATTTCGGGGGCGGGTCTTTTTAGCTTGAAATTGACCCAAATTTCTCTCATTTTCTTGGTGTTGCGATGTGTGTAATTACACGAAGTGACATGATATGAATCCAAAAGGCATTCGTTTATGGATAAATGATGGAATATTAGCTTTTCCCCAGGTGTTGACATACACTTTAATCTGCCCGTTTTACCCCGGAAACCCCCGTTTACAGACGTCGCGCAACAGTTTTTGTTTCAACCCAGCCATGAAAACATGGTAAGTACATTATTCAAAATGTCATTTTTAGCTTAGAATCATTCATTGATGTCTAATATTTTATTTACTCGCATATTTTAAACCTTTAAAGAAATTACATCACAATGAAAAAAATGGCGTCTGTATAAAAGTCACGGATATCGAAATCATAATGTGATTTTCTGTTTTTTTTTTTTTTTTTTTCCACATTCTGTCTCTCTTGAGGTTTACCCATGTTGACAATTACAGGCCTCTGTAATCTTTTCAAGTAGGAGAACTTGCACAATTGGTGGTTGACTAAATACTTATTTGCCCCACTGTACTAGATGGAAATATTTGTATTACTCAACAGGCTTTATTCTTACTAAAAAAATAATCAAACAATAAAAACGCAAAAAAAAAAAAAAAAAAAAAAGATATACCGTATTTTTCGGACTATAAGTCGTGTTTTTTTCATATTTTGGTTGGGGGTGCGACTTATACTCAGGAGCGACTTATGTGTGAAATTATTAACACATTATGATATATTTTGACATGTTATTTTGGTGTTTTGGACTGATGTTTTTGTAAACTTGTTAGCATGCTATAGTTATCTGAATAACTCTTAATAGCTATGGCCACGTTCGCGTTCTGCCTTTGGCAATGTATGTTCAATTGTATTATTGACTTTTTTTATATTGAAATGGATGCATTTAGTTTGTGGCGCTTTCACGCCCACGTGGGAGCGCACTCGCACTTGTTTATGTGAAGAAGAGCGTTCGCACGCCAGAAGAAGACAGACAGCTACGTAGCTCTGAGTGAGTGAGTTAGCGAGAGAGAAAGACTGCTGCGAACCTACGTTCATTGTTTATGCTTTTAAAATATCTCTGCAGAGGCAATGCCTGCGTGTATCATCTTTTCTGTTGTTGTTGTGTGTTTTCCACCCGCAATCGGACACTTAGAGCCAGTTGTGTGGTTGTTTGAACGGTGTGCTAATGCTAGCGAATGCATGCTAACCTGTTACGTTATTGCTGTAATAGTACCTAATAATCATTTATTTACGTTGATGCGAACCTGTTTGCTGTCGAGGACCAAATTGATTCAGCAAATTATGCGGACGTCCAGCATTGTCTTTTTGGAGTTCGCTGTATATAGCCAGGAATGAGCGGTAGCGTCCTGGTGAGGACAGTATATTTGCATTTTGTTGTTCATGCACTGTACACTGTACATTTATTCAGCATGTTGTTCTCTATTGTATTTTTATATTAAATTGCCTTTCAAGATGACATATCTGTTCTATGTGTTGGATTTTATCAAGTAAATTTCCCCCAAAATTGCGACTTATACTCCGGTGCGACTTATATGTTTTTTTTCTCTTTGTTGGGCGTTTTATGGCTTGTGCGACTTATACTCAGGTGCGACTTGTAGTCCGAAAAATACTGTAATGCAGACCCATGGAAATGTCGTCCAGTCAATACACACACACAATAGGCTATGTATAAATTGATAGTACTGTTAGGAATCTATAAGAGAATGGTTAAAAAATCTGCCAAACGATTCCATGGAATTGATACATGTGGAACCGGTTCTTATAACCGGTTCTCGATTCCCATCCATAAATATAATACTAACATTCAACAGGATACATGAACGCAGAACAAGTAATACGTAATAAGACTAATACAATATACTGCATCTCTGTGGACACATATAAGCCAATATAGACCAGACAAATGATCGACATTAAAGTGTATGTCAACACCTGGGGAAATGGTAATATTCCATCATTTATCCATAAATGAATGCCTTTTGGATTCATATCATGTCACTTCGTGTAATTACACACATCGCAACACCAAGAAAATCAGAGCAATTTGGGTCAATTTCAAGCTAAAAAGACCCACCCCCGAGATCCCGGAAATCTGGCAGATTGTGGGCGTGACATCAGAACAAGGAAACAACCGGCTAAGTACTTCAGTGCTGAATGGCGGCGATGATGGCGGATAATTACGTTTCTAGTTGCAGCGACGAATCCGACGTAACGAACATTCTTCTAATGGTGAAGAGGAGAGTTATGAACCTTTCTTTGGTGTTTTGGGTTATTAATTTGATCCCAAACGAAAGCCAATGCAGCCTAATGAAAGGATCATTGAGGGGAGCAATCACACTGATGAAACCCCGACAACAGTTCGTGTGGGAAACACCAAATGGTATGTTTTGCATTTCTTTTTGTGAAGCTGATACACAGTGACCGCAAAATAATGTATAGAATAATTACCATATAATATGCTATCATCGGTTTCGCTCTGCCAACTGACACAAATATGAATGGGATTAGAGCAGGGGTCCCCAACCTTTTTTGCACCACGGACCGGTGTTATTTGGGTCTTTTTTTCACGGACCGGTGTCCCACTTTTATATTCAGTTGGACTCTCAATGTTATCCAATTGTGCTAAAAAACTATTTACATCACAAACATACATGTGCAACACGGAAATGGCGTAAATTAACGCTTAACGACACGGCGAAGTCGTTAAGTGAGAGGGCTACGTGCAGTTGTTGTGTGCGCCAAACATGGCAAACGCAAGTTAATATTCCTTTCTTTGAAGAAATTTGTAGTGTGTACTTAGAAATCGCTGCATTCGCGGTCCTTTTTAACGTTACGCGCATGCCAACTTTGTCAGAACACCGGCAATGTGCGGCAGAAAAATACAGCAAATATAAAATAGCATTTGTTTTTAGCCCCGTCGTGTTAAGTGCATGGAAAAAATACAACTCACCCGCTGAATCAGTAGGAGGGCTGAGTTTGTTTCGTTGAGACGAGATGGGAGAGTGAGAGAAGCTAGCATCAAGCTAGTGATGTTGGAAATTGTTGCACAGTTTTCAGCACGCTCCAAGCGATGTCGGGATATTCCGAAATGACTTTAATCCACAACTTCGGTAGAGTTGTTGTCTCAAATGTACGCTTAAGTCGCCGTAATTTGCGATCTCTACAAACTGATATTCCTGTTCCACAGACATGCTCGAATCACTCGATTTATTCACATACGGGTCACAAATTCACTCCTTCGCAGTTCGTGGGTCTATAGTGATAGGGAAGTAGCATAAATTTTGTTTTCTTTGAAGTTGTAGGCACATCTTCTGGCTCTTCAGGTTCCCGTTTCCCAGTAAAATTGTAAAATTAGCCCTCTTAGCACTGACCAACTTTACTCATTGTCTGCGTAGTCCAGCTCGTTTTCTTGCGTTCGGGAACTCATGGGTACTACATTGCGACAAATGGCTATTTGTAAACCACATAGCATGACAGGTTTGAACCATTTTAGCTATTTTTTGATAGAAAAGGAACGCAACTCTCTCGTCGATAAACAACGATGGCACCTGCCTCGACCTTTTGTTTCCTTGTTATGACGTCTCCGCCCCATTCGGCTGTTTCCGTAACACTTTCGGAAATGTTCGTCATTTTCGATCTATTTTCGATAATTGCTCATTAATGTGATTGATTTTTTTGTTAACTTTATAAATATTTGTTATCTTGGCACATAACGGTTCTATTGATGTCTCACACCCCCTTTGCGTTTTCATACCCTTTAAGAGATAAACTTGAAAGGTGTATGGAGCACTATGAACTAGTGCTGTCAAAATTATCCAGTTAACGGGCGGTAATTAAAGTTTTTAATTAATCACGTTAAAATATTTGACGCATTTAACGCATGCGCGGAATGACCCGCTCATGCATTGCCTCAAACGCAATACAATGACGGTGTTTTTTGCGAGAGCTAAGAGGCAAAAAAACAAAAAACAAAAGGCGAGTGGACGCAGGCATTCATTGGACCGCGCCGTTTATTGGCATAAGCTTGGGCAACTCCTTCACAATAAACATAAGTATCATTTAGGGAAAGCACAACAAAAGTAATATTCCCATCTCTCGAAAAAATTGTTCACAAAAAGAAAAGCGCTTCAATCTGTATTAATGAGGCCCTATTCTCACACAGTTAAACAAAAATGCAAAGAGAACTGGCATTCCCAATCAAAATAGCTATGCAAAATACTCATAAACCTTACTCAGACTTTGGTCAAACTCTATTCAAACATTTCGTTTAGCTCAACAAATACACTGGATGGCAATGTTTTTTCACAATATACAAACTATCAGAGGTCTTGTTCGTTGTGAAGCCAGCACTCAAATGAACGTGAATCACAATAGACCCAGTCTAAAAAAAAAAAAACGGCTACAACGTCAGTCAGGGAAAAAACAAACACATTGGCTCACTATTGACACCTTGTGGTGTATTTCAATCAGTACCTTACGTAGTTAAAGGGGATGTAGTGCCCTGGGAAAATTTTGATATTCCATCATTTATCCATAAACGCATGCCTTTTGTATTCATATCATGCCACTTCGTGTAATTACACACAAGAAAATGAGAGAAATTTGGCTCGATTGTCAAGCTAAAGCGACCGGCGCCCGAGATCTGGCAGATTGTGTACGTGACGTCACGACAAGTGAAGAGAGTGCCACCGGCCACTAGGGGGGCAGCGCCTGTCTGCATCAATATAATTCCTTCTAGTGTGGGGAGAATTAGGGGTGTTTTGAGCTGTTTATGCTGATGCATTGTGTTCGTCCTGCACATATTCCAGGTTCCTTCATGAAGAAACACCCCTCGTTGTCAATAAAAGAGAATTCAGAATTGACAGTGAGGGCTGTTTCTTCAACAAGAAAAAGGCTCAGTGCTTTAATACTGAATGGCAGCGATGATGGGAGACAATTTCGTTTCTAGTTTCAGCGACGAATCCGACGTAGAAGGACGTAACGAATGTTCATCTAATGGTGACGAGGAGAGTTACAAAGCTTTAATCGGTGCCAATTTGAGCCCAAACGAACGCCAATGCAGCGTAATTAAACGGTCATTGAGGGGAGCAATGACACTGATGAAACATCGGCAGCAGATCATGTGGGAAACACCAATGATTTGTTTTGCATTTCTTTTTGTGAAGCTGATACACCGTGACTGCAAAATAAAGGAATGCATAGAATAATTATCATATATTGCGCTATCATAGCTTTTCGCTCTGCCAACAGACACAAATATGAATGGGATCAGAAGATTTGTTCTATATATTTTACGAACGATAATTTATACATGTGTCGAGTCCTGTATCCAATGCGTGACTTTTTTTTTTTTAATTATAAAAGAGTACTCACTCTGGCCATTTCGAGCTTGGCTGCTCCCTCCTTTGCTTAGCTTTAGCCTCCTTTACCAGTCATCTTTCTCTCTCTTGATATCTCGGGACATTTAGGTGGCTGTGCCTGTATGGTCGGCACCGCATCTCCTTTGAGCAGCAATCTTGTAGCAAAACCCGATTTCTCTTGTCCATAGTTCGAGAAGCTTTCAGTTGGAAAATGCGCACCACAGAAAAGCGTGCCGGAGGCTGTGTCGAGAAAATTAGCCCTTTTTGCACGGACGAACTTTACCCATTTTCTGTGTAGTCCAGCTTTTTTTTTCGCGTTCAGGAACTCATTTATCGGAATATAGTATCCATAACTATTTGTACACCACATAGCATAGCAGTTTTGAACCATTTTTGTGATGTTTTCGTTAAACAAACCCCAACGTTACTCTCTCTTCGTTAAAAAACAATGGCACCTGGCTCCGCCTCGACTGTCAATCACTTGTCGTGACGTCCCGCCCCATTTGGCTGTTTCCGGAACACTTTCGGGAATGTTTGTCATTTTCGATCTATTTTCGATAATTGCTCATTAATGTGATGGATTTTTTTGTTAACTTTATCAATATTTGTTATCTTGGGCATAACGGTTCTATTGATGTCTCACACCCCCTTTGCTGCTACATACCCTTTAATAAAGTTAATGCCATCTTGTGGATTTATTGTTAGAATAAACAAATACAGTACTTATGTACAGTGTGTTGAATGTATATATCCGTCTTGTGTCTTATCTTTCCATTCCAACAATAATTTACAAAAAAAATGGCATATTTTAGACATGGTTTGAATTGCAATTAATTGCGATTCATTTTTAAGCTGTGAGTAACTCGATTAAAAATTTTGATCGTTTGATAGCCCTACTATGAACGTCACAGAACTACTCCTTATTGTGGTCTCTAACTGCCTGATCTCCCGCCAAACCGTCAACCCAGTAGATGGCGGTAATGTCCCATGATGCAAGGCGTAAACTGGCAACAAAAAACAAGAAGAAGACTTACTCATTCTCCCGCTAATACTCGTAGGAGCCACGTCAACGCAGGCAAGTGCTGCCCCCCAGCGGCCGGAGGGATTCTCTTCAAATTGGTCCCGTGAAAAATCATAAAAACCGGATTTTTTCATGAATTTATAAAACCCGGCCAGACGGTTAAAATAGGATATCAAAAGAGGTCTAGTCTGAGCAAAAGTGGACGTTTGGGCTCCCAAAGGTGACATACTGCGGTTCTATTTACTCTCAGGTTAACATGGTGCTGTACCAGGCGGATGAAGCTGTAGAAGACTTTGACAAAAGCATCCTGCTCAGACCTGACTTTGCTCTCACCCAGGCGCAGAGGTCCTTCGCTCTGGTGAGTTTTAATGACCATCCATCACGTTTGTTGAATATTTTGGGTTAAAAGAGACAATTGTGGTCTTCAGTACAAACAAGCAAAGGCCGAGCTCTTCCCATCCAAGACACACGTTCAGAAAGCCATGGATGGATTCCAGGACGTTATCAAAAGGTTTCCCACTTGTGCAGAGGGCTACGCACTATACGCTCAGGTAGCAATGTGTATTCATTCTTACTGTGACAACTGAACTTTAACATTCTTTCGTTGTCTTTCCCAGGCTTTAACCGAGGAGGGACGCTTCAGCAAGGCAGACAAGATGTACGACAAGTGTATTGAAGTAGAACCAGACAACGCCAACCATTATGTTCACAAAGGGTAAGGGTGACGCTCTTAAGCAGTTGCCCCCTGGTGGATGAAAACTGTCATTGCATGTATTTGACTTTTCTATATACAGTGCCTTGCAAAAGTATTCGGCCCCCTTGAATCTTACAACCTTTCGCCACATTTCAGGCTTCAAACATAAAGATATGAAATTTAATTTTTTTGTCAAAAATCAACAACAAGTGGGACACAATCGTGAAGTGGAACAACATTTATTGGATAATTTAAACTTTTTCAACAAATAAAAAACTGAAAAGTGGGGCGTGCAATATTATTCGGCCCCTTTACTTTCAGTGCAGCAAACTCACTCCAGACGTTCAGTGAGGATCTCTGAATGATCCAATGTTGTCCTAAATTACCGATGATGATAAATAGAATCCACCTGTGTGTAATCAAGTCTCCGTATAAATGCACCTGCTCTGTGATAGTCTCAGGGTTCTGTTTAAAGTGCAGAGAGCATTATGAAAACCAAGGAACACACCAGGCAGGTCCGAGATACTGTTGTGGAGAAGTTTAAAGCCGGATTTCGATACAAAAAGATTTCCCAAGCTTTAAACATCTCAAGGAGCACTGTGCAAGCCATCATATTGAAATGGAAGGAGCATCAGACCACTGCAAATCTACCAAGACCCGGCCGTCCTTCCAAACTTTCTTCTCAAACAAGGAGAAAAGAGATGCAGCCAAGAGGCCCATGATCACTCTGGATGAACTGCAGAGATCTACAGCTGAGGTGGGAGAGTCTGTCCATAGGACAACAATCAGTCGTACACTGCACAAATCTGGCCTTTATGGAAGAGTGGCAAGAAGAAAGCCATTTCTCAAAGATATCCATAAAAAGTCTCGTTTAAAGTTTGGCACAAGCCACCTGGGAGACACACCAAACATGTGGAAGAAGGTGCTCTGGTCAGATGAAACCAAAATTGAACTTTTTGGCCACAATGCAAAACGATATGTTTGGCGTAAAAGCAACACAGCTCATCACCCTGAACACACCATCCCCAATTTCAAACAGGGTGGTGGCAGCATCATGGTTTGGGCCTCCTTTTATTCAGCAGGGACAGGGAAGATGGTTAAAATTGACAGGAAGATGGATGCAGCCAAATACAGGAACATTCTGGAAGAAAACCTGTTGGTATCTGCACAAGACCTGAGACTGGGACGGAGATTTATCTTCCAACAGGACAATGATCCAAAACATAAAGCCAAATCTACAATGGAATGGTTCAAAAATAAACATATCCAGGTGTTAGAATGGCCAAGTCAAAGTCCAGACCTGAATCCAATCGAGAATCTGTGGAAAGAGCTGAAGACTGCTGTTCACAAACACTCTCCATCCAACCTCACTGAGCTCAAGCTGTTTTGCAAGGAAGAATGGGCAAGAATGTCAGTCTCTCGATGTGCAAAACTGATAGAAACATACCCCAAGCGACTTGCTGCTGTAATTGGAGCAAAAGGTGGCGCTACAAAGTATTAACGCAAGGGGGCCGAATAATATTGCACGCCCCACTTTTCAGTTTTTTATTTGTTAAAAAAGTTTCAATTATCCAATAAATTTTGTTCCACTTCACAATTGTGTCCCACTTGTTGTTGATTCTTGACAAAAAAATTACAATTTTATATCTTTATGTTTGAAGCCTGAAATGTGGCGAAAGGTTGCAAGGTTCAAGGGGGCCGAATACTTTTGCAAGGCACTGTATGTGTATGTGTAAATGGCGGAAAACACAGACAAGACTAAAAAAGCAGTTTCTGCTCTTGCACTCCTCTTTAAAAGAAACTGCAGTATTTTAAGACAAAACAAATGTTGTGTTTGATAGAACAATATGTGTATATGCTGCCATAGCAGATTCATGGCGCTTTAAGCCCGCGAACTATTTTAAATTGGTCCATTTTACCCTGAAAACCCGTTTGCACACATCACGCAACCGCTTTTGTTTCAACCTAGCCACAAAAAGAAGGTAAGTAATTATTGTTATTCAAAATGTCTGTCATTTTTAGCTCAGAATCATTAATTTATGTTTAATATTTAGTCCCAAAAAGAAAAATGACTTTAAAAAAATGAAAGGAAAAAAAAAACACTTGGAAAAAAAACTTGCGTATTTTAAACTTTTAAACAAATTATATCACAATGAAAAATTTGGCGTCCGTAAAAAAGTCACGGATATCTACCTCATCACTATCACTAAATTGTATTTTTTGTTACTGTCGCATTTTTCCCGATATGTTAGATGATAAATAATCGATCCAAACAAAGAAAAATGGAAAAATGACATTTAAAAGGGTAACTATATGATAAAAAAAAAAAAATCTCGACCACTCCGTGTTGTCTGCAATTTCTGCATCACGACCCATGTTATATCACCATGTTTCACCCATAAAATCTCCAAAAAATGCGGCTGTGGCCATTCACAGCTCTGTCTTGACACTCGCTGATACATGCTGCATGGAGTTTTTGGATCGAAACAGGGTAAATACGCGATAATATCTCTAAATAATAATATCTTAAAATCGTGGCGTCTTTAATTCTGCTCTCGCTTCCAGATAGGGTTTCGTTGTTTAAAAATTATATATATTTTTAAAAAATGCCCTCAAAATTTTTCTTCCCCCAGAAAATTGAGATTTTAAGCTTTCCAATGATGTATCCCACATGCAATTTTGAAAGTTGGCCAAATTGGGGGACCCAGAGCGGAACTTCAAGTCACCTGAGTGTTTTCCGCCAAATACTGTATAGAAATGTTGTAAAGCAAGAAAACAAAAAAAGATATTTTTAGAATGGGTCAAAATTATTTTTCGAACAGATCATGTGACTAGCACTTTAGACGGTCATTTGCTTTGCATATTATTAAAATAAATAAATAAATAAATAAATAGGGGAGGGCAATTTTATTTTTCAAATGATTTTTTCCTTTGATTGAATTTTTTTTTTTTTGATTGAAGCAACTTTTTGGGGTAATTATTGACGTCCTACCCAGGGGTCGCGTTAACCGAATATTTTCCGTCGTTGAGCAGTTTTTTAAAACGGTGACGGAAAAAACTGAAGTCCGTCCATCATTTTGACAGGTTGCAATTCACACCCCAGACCACAGGGTGGCGAGTGAGCATATTAATTAGCTATTGTCTCTCTTAATGCATGACGTCATTGGCTTTTCTGTCAGAATATTGGAGGGGAGGCGGGCTGCAGCCAGACTCTCTTGGAATATTGTAGCGTCACCGGGGTCTGGCGGCGGCACCGTGATTGACACATCAATGCGAGGTTCTTATTGGTGCACCCGGTGTGCCAGCGCGTCATCCAATTGGTGGACTAGATTGCAGCCTGTGTATAGACCCCAATCACATGACGTCACAACTCCGCCCCCCTGACTGGAGCCGCCATATTGTGTGTCAGCTCGTTGTGTTTACACATTACCGCTACGTACATGCCTCCTATTACGGCGTGTTTTTCTGCTCGTTAACATTAATAATCAAAATGGTGAAGGCGTGTGTGGCGGTTGGTTGCAGTAACAGAGAAGATAGACTGAGAGACTTGAAGTTCTACCGTATTCTGAGAGACCGGAAGATGAGAGCGAGATGGACTGCTGTAATTCGACAAGAAATCTGGGCACCAAACAATCACCACAGACTATGTAGTAGTCAGTTTATATCTGGTAAGATGCATTTAATATATATTTAGAAGATTTTGGGCTGACAACCACAATTAAGATCATTGTGTGATGTTGGTGATTGGGGTCTATATAGTTGCCTCTTTTTCTTTGGCGGCGGAGTTGTTGTTTTGTTGGTGTTGGCGGTAAACAGAGTAAAAAGAGGGAGAAAAATACCACGACTTCCGTGTCTAATTTTTCGCCCCAAGCAAGCGTTACAATATTAATTAAAAATGAATGAAAACTAAATACTTTTGAATATGTCATCATTATCATTTTAAAAATTTAAGTGACGGGTAAAAATAGATTATGACCAGATTTTTATGACCCTGTCAGTCAAAATGACAGACAACGAAAATGTCTAGCGCAACCCTACCCATAATATGGCCCAAACACAAAAGGGATTGCTCAAATCAAAACTTTTTTTTAATGAAAAATGAAGTGTTCAAATGCAAATTTTGGAGTTTCAAATATTTTTTTGCATTCAAAAACTTTTTTTTTTCTATGATTGAAAATTTTCTTATTTTGATTGATTTTTCTTTTGAAAAAAAAAAAAAAAAATTTGTAAGAAGCAACTAATTTTTTAATTCAATAATAAAGACAAAAATGTCCAAGCCAAAATGTGGCTCTAACACAAAACATTAAAAAACTAAAAAAATGCTCCAATCAAAAAAAATTGACTTAAATTAAAAAAAAAAAAATTCAAATAAAAATAGCTTTCAAATGCATTTTTCTGAGTTTCAAATTTATTTTTGCATTCAAACTTTTTTTTTGGTTGAAGTGACTTTTTTTATTGAAAATATATATTTTGATTGATGCAACTTTAAAAAAAATTTTTTTTGAATAATGAAGACACAACTATACCTCCCCCAGCTCCGTCCAGGAGATACAATTTTTGACTGAGGTAACGAGGCACCGTCTAACCGTTTGCATTACTCTAACACAGGTAATACAATCAATCAGGGAATAGTATCATTTCTCATATGTACTGTAGGATTGTTTGTATTACTCTAAAACTCTAACACATTCATTATAGTAAAGCATCTAACTATAGTTTAGGCAGACTTAACTCCATGCCCTTGGACACAGTAAAGTGAATCACCTTATCAGCCCTGTCGGCGCTTTTGAGGGGGAAATGAATAAGATGGTACCGTTTCTCGTAGGCACAGTCTAACAGTTTGCATTACTCTAACACACGTAATACAATCAATCAGGGAATAGTATAATTTCTCATTTGTACTGTAGGATTGTTTGTACTACTCTAAAACATCGAATAGAAAATAAATAGCACACCATAGTTTAATGAAGAGAAGCAGAATAGATGCACAACGCCATCTTATCACAGAAGCCCAACGTGTGCGTCACGAGCAAGATTGACGCACCAACTCCTGCAATCCGTTCTCCCGGCTACTCCAAGGACAAAGAGCAGGGCGCTCTGTCCTAAACCAAGTAGGGTCTCGCCCAGCCAGGATAACAAAGTTGATAGCGGGCGCTTGGGACGTCAAGACCAGCGTCGGTCGCTGTGGCAACCACGTCCCAGCCACGCACAAATCTAACCGCCCAAAACCGGCCACAGAGGGATGATCCCAAGACAACACCCAGCCACACCTTCGGCCCGGCCCACTCCACGGCAGCTTTCAAAAAAGACTGGACACTGAGATAGCAAACGTTTTTGCTGCTCGGGATCATTGCTATGTAGCCGTTGTTTTGACGACCCTGGATCCAGAATTGTCCCTCCGTCGTATGTTTTTGACCTTGTTTTTTGACCATTGTCGACGAATAAATTGTCAACTTGTTTTCGGTGAGCCTTCTTCAAACTTTTGGATCATGGAGTTAGTACAAAGGGTTAACACAGGAAGGGAACGTGCGCAATATTTGCCCCCACCAGTCTCTTTGGGGGCGGCGTCAGCAGAGCGCCACTTCGTTCGGCTGTCTCCGTTTCCGCGGCTTGGCCCGGGTGGCCGAATTCCTTCAGCACGACACTGGCGGGTGTACCATATTCAATGGATGATGATCTTGGCGATAAGTATAGCTGTCCTTCCAGCAGCCTGATTTAGAATTCCCCTAAGGAATGATGGGAAACACAACTTATTATTATAAATATTCTTGTAAGTTAGATTTTTTTGCTGACACTGCGTCATCAACATGTTGTGCCCCCCTTTGCCCCAAAAGTCAAAATCCACCTATGCCACACATGCACATAAGGAGACCTTATAATGCCAAGCAATATCACCTGAAAGGTGATTTTTTTTTTGCCTTCTCTTTTACTTTGTAACTTGAATGTGTGAAGTGTCAGCTGAAAAGATGTTATGGGACTTTTAAATTAATTCTCGATCCCTGTTTTACTGCAGATTATTACAGCTCCAGTGGAAACGAGGCATGGACTGGAGACGCTTGTGTGAGTTGGGCCTGGACCTCATCAAAGAAGCCATCGAAATCGACAACAAATGTGCCTTTGCTTACGAATCATTGGGACATGTCGAACATCCAAGGTGAGGACACAACTGACTTTCCTATATACAGGACTGTCTCAGATAATTAGAATATTGTGATAAAGTTCTTTACTTTCTGTAATGCAATTAAAAAAACAAAAATGTCATACATTCTGGATTCATTACACATCAACTGAACTATTTCAAGCCTTTTATTATTTTAATATTGCTGAATTTGGCTTACAGCTTAAGAAACCTCAAAAATCCTATATCAAAAAATTAGAATACTTCCTCAGACCAAGTAAAAAAATAATTTTATAACAGCAAAACTAAATCAAACATTTGAAAATGTCCATTGATGCACTCAGTACTTGGTTGGGAATCCTTTTGCACGGATTACTGCATCAATCCGGCGTGGCATGGAGGCAATCAGCCTGTGGCATTGCTGAGGTGTTATTGATGCCCAGGATGCTTCGATAGCGGCCTTCAGCTCATTTGCATTTGTAGGTCTGGTGTCTTTCATCTTCTTCTTAACTATACCCCACAAATTCTCGATGGGGTTCAGGTCAGGGGAATTAGCAGGCCAATCAAGGACAGTGATGCCATGGTCAGTGCACCAGTTACTGGTGGTTTTGGCACTGTGGGCAGGTGCCAGATCATGCTGGAAAATGAAATCCTGATAGACTAATGTTTATCAGTACATTACAGAAAATAATGACCTATATCAGAATATGCTAATTTTTTGTGAAGGACTAGTATATGAAATAACATTAAAGCAATTAAAACAGTAGAAAGGTTGGTGATCTGTTTCCTTTCGAGTTTTGGAACTGGTAATATTTCAAAGTTACAATGTGGTCAATGTAAAAAGTTAATTTTTAGAGCAGATCTATTGTTGAGGATAGCCACTAGTGCACATTCATTTTCAAATGTTAACAGAATACAAATATAACAGCCATAACAGCCATGTTCATCCATAAACTGCCCGAACGGGTTGACTGTCTGATCCTAGCGCACATAAAATACAAGTTGTCTTATGACCCACGTTATTTTGACATGAAATAACTAAGCATAACTTCCTTTTCAGGTGTGATTACGGCAAGGCAATCGAAATGTCTGCCGAGGCTAAAACGGCTAATGACGTGGGTACCCATTACACAGAGCGCGAAGACGCGTACACCCACAGAGAGGTATTCAGGGAAGTAAGGGATCAGGTAACTCCTCCGCCATACTGAGGGATGGTTATTCTCCAACCGTCACTGTGTTAAGCTTTGCATCCATTTGTTCAAGCAAGGGAAAAAAAATCAGAGTTGTAATTCTAAAAAAAATAAGAGCCCTTCTGGAAATATATGGTGGAAAACTAAGCTTTCTCTGCTCCCAAAAATAGATTATTAAAGTCTTAATTCACCAAACCTCACCAGATATCCTCATTCACTTGAATTGATATCATTCAAATTTTGAGTAAAGGGAAGGCTTCCAAAAATGCTGGTGCAGAACATCTAGATCCATATCTTCTTCAATTACAGTGCCTTGCAAAAGTATTCGGCCCCCTTGAATCTTGCAACCTTTCGCCACATTTCAGGCTTCAAACATAAAGATATGAAATTTAATTTTTTTTGTCAAGAATCAACAACAAGTGGGACACAATCGTGAAGTGGAAGAAAATTTATTGGATAATTTAAACTTTTTTAACAAATAAAAAACTGAAAAGTGGGGCGTGCAATATTATTCGGCCCCTTTACTTTCAGTGCAGCAAACTCACTCCAGAAGTTCAGTGAGGATCTCTGAATGATCCAATGTTGTCCTAAATGACCGATGATGATAAATAGAATCCACCCGTGTGTAATCAAGTCTCCGTATAAATGCACCTGCTCTGTGATAGTGTCAGGGTTCTGTTTAAAGTGCAGAGAGCATTATGAAAACCAAGGAACACACCAGGCAGGTCCGAGATACTGTTGTGGAGAAGTTTAAAGCCGGATTTGGATACAAAAAGATTTCCCAAGCTTTAAACATCTCAAGGAGCACTGTGCAAGCCATCATATTGAAATGGAAGGAGCATCAGACCACTGCAAATCTACCAAGACCCGGCCGTCCTTCCAAACTTTCTTCTCAAACAAGGAGAAAACTGATCAGAGATGCAGCCAAGAGGCCCATGATCACTCTGGATGAACTGCAGAGATCTACAGCTGAGGTGGGAGAGTCTGTCCATAGGACAACAATCAGTCGTACACTGCACAAATCTGGCCTTTATGGAAGAGTGGTAAGAAGAAAGCCATTTCTCAAAGATATCCATAAAAAGTTTTGTTTAAAGTTTGCCACAAGCCACCTGGGAGACACACCAAACATGTGGAAGAAGGTGCTCTGGTCAGATGAAACCAAAATTGAACTTTTTGGCCACAATGCAAAACGATATGTTTGGCGTAAAAGCAACACAGCTCATTACCCTGAACACACCATCCCCACTGTCAAACATGGTGGTGGCAGCATCATGGTTTGGGCCTGCTTTTCTTCAGCAGGGACAGGGAAGATGGTTAAAATTGACGGGAAGATGGGTGCAGCCAAATACAGGAACATTCTGGAAGAAAACCTGTTGGTATCTGCACAAGACCTGAGACTGGGACAGAGATTTATCTTCCAACAGGACATTGATCCAAAACATAAAGCCAAATCTACAATGGAATGGTTGAAAAATAAACGTATCCAGGTGTTAGAATGGCCAAGTCAAAGTCCAGACCTGAATCCAATCGAGAATCTGTGGAAAGAGCTGAAGACTGCTGTTCACAAACACTCTCCATCCAACCTCACTGAGCTCGAGCTGTTTTGCAAGGAAGAATGGGCAAGAATGTCAGTCTCTCGATGTGCAAAACATACCCCAAGCGACTTGCAGCTGTAATTGGAGCAAAAGGTGGCGCTACAAAGTATTAACGCAAGGGGGCCGAATAATATTGCACGCCCCACTTTTCAGTTTTTTATTTGTTAAAAAAGTTTAAATTATCCAATAAATTTTGTTCCACTTCACGATTGTGTCCCACTTGTTGTTGATTCTTGACAAAAAATTAAAATTTTATATCTTTATGTTTGAAGCCAGAAATGTGGCGAAAGGTTGCAAGGTTCAAGGGGGCCGAATACTTTTGCAAGGCACTGTAAGTGCTTATTTTATCAGTCCATATTTAGCTCATATTTTTAACCAAACCCTTAATTCTGTCATCATACCAACCTCTTGGAAAACTGCTACTGTTCTCCCGCTACATAAAAATGGTGACATCTCTGACCTCAATAATTACCGTTCAATATCCAAGCTTCCGTTTTTATATAAAATTCTTGAATTTTTGATCAATTCTCAACTACGTTCTTTTATTGACTCATCTAACATACTTCAACCGCAACAGTCTATTTTTCGCCCAGGTCACAGTACAATTACAGCTACAGTTTCTGTCTTAAATAACATTGTCTCCTTTCTTAATAACAACCAGTTCTGTGCTGCTCTTTTCATTGATCTTTCAAAAGCATTTGATACCGTTGATCATGAAATTCTTCTTCATAAACTGCAGGCCATTGGTTTAGATATTAATGCTCTCAAGTGGTTTAAGTCCTACCTTACAGACAGAATACAAACTGTTGCTGCTGACGGTGTTCAATCAAGTCCACTTACTATTAAAAATGGGGTGCTGCAGGGGTCTGTCCTTGGACCACTCCTTTTTACGTTATACATTAAAGGGTATGAAAACGCAAAGGGGGTGTGAGACATCAATAGACCCGTTATGTGCCAAGATAACAAATATTGATAAAGTTAACAAAAAAATCAATCACATTAATGAGCAATTATCGAAAATAGATAAAAAATGACGAACATTTCCGAAAGTGTTCCGGAAACAGCCGAATGGGGCGGAGACGTCATAACAAGGAAACAAAAGGTCGAGGCAGGTGCCATCGTTGTTTATCGACGAGAGAGTTGCGTTCCTGTTCTATCAAAAAATCGCTAAAATGGTTCAAACCTGTCATGCTATGTGGTTTACAAATAGCCATTTGTCGCAATGTAGTACCCATGAGTTCCCGAACACGAGAAAAAGAGCTGGACTACGCAGACAATGAGTAAAGTTCGTCAGTGCTAAGAGGGTTAATTTTGCAATTTTACAGGGAAAAACGGGAACCTGACGAGCCAGAAGATGTGCCTACAATCTCAAAGAAAACAAAATTTATGCTACTTCCCAATCACGAACTGCGAAGGAGTGAATTCGTGACCCGTATGTGAATAAATCGAGTGATTCGAGCATGTCTGTGGAACAGGAATATCAGCTTGTAGAGATCGCAAATCACCGTGACTTAAACGTACATTTGAGACAACAACTCTATCGAAGTTCTGGATTAAAGTCATTTCGGAATATCCCGACATCGCTTGGAGCGCGCTGAAAACTGTGCTACGATTTCCAACATCGCTAGCTTGATGCTAGCTTCTCTCACTCTCCCATCTCGTCTCAACGAAACCAACTCAGCCCTCCCACTGATTCAGCGGGTCAGTTGTATTTTTTTCCCTGCACTTAACACGACGGAGCTAAAAACAAATGCTATTTTATATTTGCTATATTTTTCTGCCGCACATTGCCGGTGTTCTGACAAAGTTGGCATGCACGTAACGTTAAAAAGGACCGCGAATGCAGCGATTCCTAAGTACACACTACAAACTTTCTTTAAAGAAAGGAATATTAACTTACGTTTGCCATGTTTGGCGCACACAACAACTGCACGTAGCCCTCTCACTTAACGACTTCGCCGTGTCGTTAAGCGTTAATTTACGCCATTTCCGTGTTGCACATGTATGTTTGTGATGGTAAATAGTTTTTTAGCACCATTGGATAACATTGAGAGCCCAACTGAATATAAAAGAGGGACACCGGTCCGTGAAAAAAAGACCCAAATCACACCGGGGACCCCTGCTCTAATCCCATTCATATTTGTGTTGGTTGGCAGAGCGAAACCGTTGATAGGATATTAAATGATAATTATTCTATACATGACTTTATTTGCGGTCACGGTGTATAAGCTTCACAAAAAGAAATGCAAAACATGCCATTTGGTGTTTCCCACACGAAGTGTTGTCGGGGTTTCATCAGTGTGATTGCTCCCCTCAATGATCCTTTCATTAGGCTGCATTGGCTTTCGTTTGGGCTCAAATTGATAACCCAAAACACCAAAGAAAGGTTCATAACTCTCCTCTTCACCATTAGAAGAATGATCGTTACGTCGGATTCTTCGCTGCAACTAAAAACGTAATTGTCCGCCATCATCGCCGCCATTCAGTTCTAAAGCACTGAGTCGGTTGTTTCCTTGTTTTGATGTCACGCACACAATCTGCCAGATTTCCGGGATCTCGGGGGCGGGTCTTTTTAGCTTGAAATTGACCCAAATTTCTCTGATTTTCTTGGTGTTGCAATGTGTGTAATTACACGAAGTGACATGATATGAATCCAAAAGGCATTCGTTTATGGATAAATGATGGAATATTAGCATTTCCCCAGGTGTTGACATACACTTTAATAATATTATTCTTCCTAATCAATGTTGTAATGTCCACTTTTTTGCTGATGATTGCTGATTTTCCTCCTGTTTCTTCCACAGCTCTAGCTCTGACTCATTTACAGACTGCTTTTGATTGTTTACAAATATCTCTTCATAAGGCAAGGCAAGGCAAGGCAAATTTATTTATATAGCACAATTCAACACAAGGCAATTCAAAGTGCTTTACATCACATGAAGACCATAAAAATCACATTTAAATCAACACAACGTAAAAACCAAGACAAAAGATCGCATTTAATCACAGAATAAAAATAAATAAATTAAAATAAAATTAAAATAAAGCAAAAACTATTACTACTAATAATCATTGAAATCAGCAATGGAGATAAGCACAAGAGGAATAGAAGGCAGGTAGGTTGAAATATATAGACAGTTATGGATATGCAGTGCCAAACAAAAGCGTTTTTAGCCCTGATTTAAAGGAGCTAACAGTTTGAGCATACTTCAGATGTTCGGGTAACTTGTTCCAGAGGTGAGGGGCACAATTTAGTTTTAAATGCTGAAAAAAACAAATACATGGTTTTCTCTACTTCCACCATTACCGACAATGACCTACCCGGAATCAAATACCTAAATGGTACCCAAATTTCTCTCACTGATTCATACAAATACTTAGGAATTTGGATTGACAGTAATTTATCATTCAAAACTCATATTCATCATCTAATTCGTAAATTTAAATTCAAACTTAGCTTCCTGTATAGAATCAAAGGCTGTCTGTCAACCTCGAACCGAAAAACCATTGTGTTCTGTTCTTGATTATGGGGACATCCTGTACTGTCGTGCAGCTCCATCAACTCTTCGTCAGTTAAAGCCGGTCTATCACAGTGCACTAGATTTCATCACCAATGACAATTTCTGCACTCATCATTGTACCTTTTATCAAAACGTTGGTTGGTCTTCACTACAGTCAAGAAGAAATATTCACATCATGTTATTCATCTATGAGGCTTTTCTATGTAAACGTCCTTACTACCTCACATCTCTCCTGTCATTCAAATCCAGTAAATACAAAACACGATCAACTAACTACTTAACCCTAAACATTCCAGTCACACGCACTAATGTTGGCAGAACTGGCTTTAGCTATTATGCTACTCTTAAATGGAATGAATTGCAATCTACTCTTAAACTACAGTCAATCATTCAGCGCATTAAAACTATTTTTAATTTGCTTGTTTTATTTTCCCTGGAAACCCCCGTTTACAGACGTCGCGCAACCGCTTTTTTTTTTTCAACCCAGCTATAAAATGGTAAGTAATTATATTTCTTATTTAAAATGTCTGTCATTTTTAGCTTAGAATCATTAATTGATGTCTAAAATTTTGTTTAAAAAAAAAAAAAACGACTTTTAAAGTTTAAAATATGCGAGTGAATTATTTTTTTAAACAAATTACGTCACAATGGGAAAAAAATGCTGTTTGTAAATAAGTCACGGATATCTACCTCATAACTATGGCTTAATTTTATTTTTTTGTTACTGTCGCATTTTCCCCAATATGTTAATAATCGATCCAAACAAAGAAAAATTGGGGGGAAAAAAAGCCTAAAAGGGTAAATATATGAAAAAGAACATCTCGACCACTCCTCGATGTCTGCGATTTCTGCATCGCGACCCTAGTAATAGTACCATGTTTCACCCCTAAAATCCCCCCCAAAATCCGGCTGTGGCCATTGGAATCTGTGTCTTGACACCCGATGACACATGCTACATGAAGTTTTTGGATTGTAACAAGGTAAGTACACGATAATCTCGCTAAAATCATGGCGTCTATAATTATGCTCTCGCGTGCTTTCACCTCCAGTTAAGGTTTTGCTGTTTAAATTTTTTTTTTTTTTAAATGCCCTCCTGTTCAAAAATTTTCTTCCCCCAGAAAATTGAGATTTTAAGCTTTCCAATGATGTATCACACATGCAAATTGGACAATTTTGTAATTAGGCCAAATTGGGGGTCTCAGAGAGGAACTTTCAAGTAAGCCTGAACGATATACCGTTTAACCCTTTAACACCTAAGCCTATTTTGGCCGAATTTGCATGCGTTTGATGTTGCCTTTATATTACAAAGAAAAAATTGTTTACAATGGCCAAGTTGGGTCCCTTTTTTCAGGACACCTTGAACTTCATGTCCAAACTGTTGTTTTCTTCACTGACCACTTTTAATCCACATTTTGGACCCAAAAAGAGAAAAAAATCCCAAAATCTTTAAAAAAAAAATTGTAATGTTGACGTCCCACAGACAACCAAACATGCTCGACCAACCGTTTTGAAGCTTGATCATATTTATTCAATAGAAAAAAAATAAGATTGAATAGTTTTATGTTTGACAATTCAACACAAACAGCAGGTATGGTCATAGGCGTTTTTGGCCTTTACACATACTGTGGTCAAAACAGGTTATATACAGTGCAAAATAGTGAGAAAAGAAAATTATATACAGTGCCTTGCAAAAGTAAAAGGCCCCCTTGAACCTTGCAACCTTTCGCCACATTTCAGGCTTCAAACATAAAGATATAAAATTTAAATTTTTTGTCAAGAATCAACAACAAGTGGGACACAGTCGTGAAGTGGAACAAAATTTATTGGATAATTTAAACTTTTTTAACAAATAAAAAACTGAAAAGTGGGGCGTGCACTATTATTCGGCCCCCTTGCGTTAATACTTTGTAGCGCCACCTTTTGCTCCAATTACAGCTGCAAGTCGCTTGGGGTATGTTTCTATCAGTTTTGCACATCGAGAGACTGACATTCTTGCCCATTCTTCCTTGCAAAACAGCTCGAGCTCAGTGTGGTTGGATGGAGAGTGTTTGTGAACAGCAGTCTTCGGCACTTTCCACAGATTCTCGATTGGATTCAGGTCTGGACTTTGACTTGGCCATTCTAACACCTGGATACGTTTATTTTTGAACCATTCCATTGTAGATTTGGCTTCATGTTTTGGATCATTGTCCTGTTGGAAGATAAATCTCCGTCCCAGT
Source organism: Corythoichthys intestinalis (assembly GCF_030265065.1). Taxonomy (NCBI): domain Eukaryota; kingdom Metazoa; phylum Chordata; class Actinopteri; order Syngnathiformes; family Syngnathidae; genus Corythoichthys; species Corythoichthys intestinalis. The sequence goes on along the minus strand of NC_080397.1, from coordinate 55,973,159 downwards.
CTCAGGTCTTGTGCAGATACCAACAGGTTTTCTTCCAGAATGTTCCTGTATTTGGCTGCATCCATCTTCCCGTCAATTTTAACCATCTTCCCTGTCCCTGCTGAAGAAAAGCAGGCCCAAACCATGATGCTGCCACCACCATGTTTGACAGTGGGGATGGTGTGTTCAGGGTGATGAGCTGTGTTGCTTTTACGCCAAACATATCGTTTTGATTTGTGGCCAAAAAGTTCAATTTTGGTTTCATCTGACCAGAGCACCTTCTTCCACATGTTTGGTGTGTCTCCCAGGTGGCTTGTGGCAAACTTTAAACGAGACTTTTTATGGATATCTTTGAGAAATGGCTTTCTTCTTGCCACTCTTCCATAAAGGCCAGATTTCTGCAGTGTACGACTGATTGTTGTCCTATGGACAGACTCTCCCACCACAGCTGTAGATCTCTGCAGTTCATCCAAAGTGATCATGGGCCTCTTGGCTGCATCTCTGATCAGTTTTCTCCTTGTTTGAGAAGAAAGTTTGGAAGGACGGCCGGGTCTTGGTAGATTTGCAGTGGTCTGATGCTCCTTCCATTTCAATATGATGGCTTGCAGTGCTCCTTGAGATGTTTAAAGCTTGGGAAATCTTTTTGTATCCAAATCCGGCTTTAAACTTCTCCACAACAGTATCTCGGACCTGCCTGGTGTGTTCCTTGGTTTTCATAATGCTCTCTGCACTTTAAACAGAACCCTGAGACTATCACAGAGCAAGTGCATTTATACGGAGACTTGATTACACACAGGTGGATTCTATTTATCATCATCGGTCATTCAGGACAACATTGGATCATTCAGAGATCCTCACTGAACTTCTGGAGTGAGTTTGCTGCACTGAAAGTAAAGGGGCCGAATAATATTGCACGCCCCACTTTTCAGTTTTTTATTTGCTAAAAAAGTTTAAATTATCCAATAAATGTTGTTCCACTTCACGATTGTGTCCCACTTGTTGTTGATTCTCGACAAAAAAATTAAATTTCATATCTTTATGTTTGAAGCCTGAAATGTGGCGAAAGGTTGCAAGATTCAAGGGGGCCGAATACTTTTGCAAGGCACTGTATATCATCTAACACAAAAAGGATTTGGAGGATATCTCTTTGTGAAGTTAGGTGTTGTACCCATCACCTTATCAAAAGTATATACCTACATGCAATCAAGCTTCTCGAACACACATGTACATAAATATTGAAAAGATTATAGTAAAGAAAAAATATATATAACATTGAAAAAAAGTATTTTAAAAAATATTGACAAGTAGTTCAGTTCAATTTTCAGGCATGCGACCCAATAAAGGTTGTTTTTTTTTTCTTTTTGTGTTTTTTGCGCACTCAATAAAGCTTGAACAGGTCACAGAGCAGCATCACACACAACGTCACACACCCTACTCTTTCGCCGTTTGCGCGCTGCCGTCACTTCTATTCGCCGAGACGCCGACTCATGCAAAGAAAAAGACAACAAATAGGGCTCATCTTCTTCCTTGAGTTAATGAAATAATGCATTGGCTTGCGCTAAATGTACTTTTAGATTCATTCTGCACGTTTCAAAGTCGCTCGCTCAAACCAACCGGCCGTTGCTTGCGTCGCATGCCTCCCTTTCATTAGTTGGCGCCTCGTTCGGAAATTTATTCAAAATGATCGCATTCTGTTCGTCCTTCTTGACATCTTGACATGTAGTCTTTTGCGCTACTTTCGGTTTTGAAAAAGGACAAAAAATGATGAAAATATGAAGATAGATACATGGTCCATGCAGCGTTTGAATGCATGTTTATGAGTGCAATAAAACTATAAAACTCAAATGACACTATCTCCCGTTTTTCTTGGTCGATTGACTTCAAATAAAAACTGGTGTAGACATCAACTTCCGCACTTTCAAATGAGACCAACCAGCGGCACGTGGGTGACGTAATTACAGCATGACGAAGCTTCAAAGACGATATGCGTAAACGCGTCGCTGCCGACACATTCGGTGTCTTCGGGTTAAACATCACCATCGCGATGTGCGCATGCGCGAAAGTCCCATCGCAAGGACGTGCGATAGTTTTTTTTTCCTATCCACAAACCTTTGTTCTGCTCATTCACTCGCACAGCCTCTCTCACCCCCTTTCCCAGCTCACAGTCACTGCGGCACTTGCTTATTAAAGAAGCCAGGCAGCAATCTGTCAATCATCGTTTAACTTGTTAAACAGTTTCTGCAAGGAAGCGCGGGCTGGAATGAATGTGTGTGTCTGTGGGGGGAGAATGTGGAGACTTCAAGACATTTAAATAAACGCCAGAAGTGATTATGAGGAGTTTGCAATTTCTACATGTCACTCCAAGAGTCACAGCCATGTTAGGTAAAAACAAGCATTTCATAAAGCCAAGCATTTGTCTACTACAGTACTTTATTCTTGTTTAAAAATGATTCAGTCGGACAGTTATGTTTAAAACGGATCATAATTATTACATTTCAAGTGCTTAAAAAGCATTTATGAAAATATATATGGCGGAAAACACAGACAAGACTGAAAAAGCAGTTTCTGCTCTTGCACTCCTCTTTAAAAGAAACTGCTGCATTTGAAGCCAAAACAACTGTTGTGTCTGATAGAACAACATGTCAATAGACCCTACCCACCGACGTCACAAAATCACGTGATCGCTGTATTGTTCCGCCCCCTTGTCCGTCATTTTGTGTCTGTATTATCAATGGTCTCATTTGATCGAGCAATTTATAATGCATTTCGTGGAAGACCCGGTGCTTTCGGATGCCGTAAACTCACTGGGTGCGTTGCATAAAAGGCGTTATGTGGAAAAGCTTTAGTTTATCCATTCGCCAGATCCATATTTGATGCCTAAATCGATGTTTTTCGACCCGCTGTCTTCGCCGTATTTGCCTGACATCTGCTAGCTACCCTGATATTTACAACTATCTTGTCCACACAAAATCGGCCTATTCTCACAAAAGTTTGAAAAACTTTAAGAGCTTGGAGGCTTATAAATACTTCGTTGCTGGTTGGGTGAAACAGGTCCTCGTCCACGAAAATTCGGCAGGAATCTATCTTGTGCTTGGAAAGGTGAGTTACGAAATTTTCAATTCAAAATCTTTTGTTCTTGCTAATATCCACTGTCAAGTCTAATGTATTTCATGTCATTTGTCAATGGAGCTAGGGCTTTTAATGTTTATATGGTTTAGCGATAGCACTCTCACTACATACATACGTGTATGTTGTCGGCGATTAGCCTAGCAATGATCTTAATTGTGGTTGTCAGCCCAAAACCCTCTAAATATATATTAAATGCATCTTACCAGATATAAAATGACTACGACATAATCTGTGGTAATCGTTTGGAGCCCAGTTTTCTCGTCGAATTGCAGCAGCCCATCTCGCTCTCTCCTCTCCGGGTCTCTCGGAATCCGGTAGAACTTCAAGTCTCTCCGTCTATCTTCTCTGTTATTGCAACCGACCGCCACACACGCCTTCACCATTTTGATTATTAATGTTAACGAGCAGAAAAACACGCCGTAAATAGGAGGAATGTACGTAGCCGTAACAGGTAAACACGATGTGTTGACGGACAATTGGGCGGCACCAGTCAGGAGGACGGAGTTGTGACATCACGTGGGTAGGGTCTATAAGCTGCCATAGCAGATTGATGGCACATGAAGCCTCCGAACTATTTTTAATTTGTCCGTTTTGCCCTGAAAACCCCCGTTTACAGACGTCGCGCAACTGCTTTTATTTCAACCCAGCTGTAAAAAAAAGGTAATTAATTATATTTATCATTGAAAATGTCTGTTGTTTTTAGCTTATAATCATTAATTGATGTCTCATATTTCGTTTAAAAAAAAAAAAACGCTTAAAAAAATTATTCACTCGCATATTTTAAACTTTTAAACAAATTATGTCACAATGAAAAAAATGGCGTCCGTAAAAAAGTCACGGATATCTACCTCATAACTATCGCTTAATTGTATTTTTTTTGTTACTGTCACATTTTCTCCGATATTTTAGATGATAAATAATCGACCCAAACAAAAAAAATTGGAAAAAAAGTTTAAAAAGGTAAATATATGAAAAATAAACTCTCAACCACTCCTTGATGTCTGCGATTTCTGCATCGCGACCCGTTGAATTACCATGTTTCACCCATAAAATCCCCCCAAAATCCAGCTGTGGCCATTCACAGCTGTGTCTTGACACTCAGTGATATATGCTACATGGAGTTTTTGGATTGAAACAAGGTAAGCACTCGATAATATTTCGTTAAAGTCATGGCGTCTGTAATTCTGCTCTCGCGTGCTCTCGCCTCCAGTTGGGGTTTTGCTGTTTAAAAACTTTTTTTTTTCCTAAAATGCCCTCCTGTTCAAAATTTTTATCCATTCGGAAAATTGAGATTTTAAGCTTTCCAATGATGTATCACACATGCATATGGGACAATTTTGAAAGTTGGCTAAATTGGGGGTCTCAAAGCGGAACTTCGAGTCACCTGAGTGTTTTCCGCCATATATACATTTTTCATAATCGTACTTTGGGGGGAAATAAGTGAGAAAAAACATGTTTTATATTATATTAGGGTTGTTCTGATCATGTTTTTTTGCTCCCGATCCGATCGTTTTAGTTTGAGTATCTGCCGATCCCGATATTTCCAAATCCGATTGCTTTTATTTGCTCCCGATTCAATTCCAAACATTCCCGATAATTTTTCCCGATCATATACATTTTGCCAATGCATTAAGAAAAATAAATAAATAAAACTTAATTCAATTGCTCCAAGTATCTTTTTTTATTGTCCAACATGACAACGCTGACAATGTTCCAAGTTTTTTTCGGTGCCACACTTTGTGAGTGCGACAATAAATGGCAGGGGAGGATGTTTGTTGTTATTATGAACCAATCTTTAAACCAAAACTAAAGACTCTGGATGAGTGTGAGACATTTTGTCTGTAACATTAAATACAATTAGAAAACGATTTAATTAAAAAATATTAGGGGTGTCAAACGATTAAAATTTTTAATAGAGTTAATTACAGCTTAAAAATTAATCATAATTAATCGCAATTCAAACCATCTAAAAAAAAAAAAGCATATTTTTCTGTAAATCATTGTTGGAATGGAAAGATGAAGACAGATTTATACATTCAACATACTGTACATAAGTACCGTATTTGTTTATCATAACAATAAATCCACAAGATGGCATTAACATTATTAACATTCTTTCTGTGAAAGGGATCCACTGATAAAAAAACTTGTAATTCTTAAAGGATACATGTGAGTTTGTATATTGTGACTAAATATTGCCATCTAGTGTATTCGTTGGGCTAAACGAAGTGTTTGAATAGAGTTTTCCCAAATGCATGATGGGAAGTGGCCATGACTGTGTGGAAGTGGTGCACCATGACAGTGTGTGGTTGCAGCAAATGCTATATCTTCTCTGCTTTGGGAGAGATTTTCACTCAAAATCTCTCGATACATGGCCCCATTCATTATTTCCTTTACACAGATTAGTCATCCTGGTCCCTTTGCAGAAAAACACCCCCAAAGCATGATGTTTCCACCCCCATGCTTCACATGATCTTTTCACCCCCATGCTTCACAGTGGGTATGGTGTTCTTCGGATGCAATTCAGTATTCTTTCTCCTCCAAACACGAGAACCTGTGTTTCAACCAAAAAGTTCTATTTTGTTTTTATCTGACCATAACACTTTCTGCCAGTCCTCTTCTGGATCATCCAAATGCTCTCTCGCGAACCGCAGACGGGCCTGGACGTGTACTTTCTTCAGCAGGGGGACACATCTGGCAGTGCAGGATTTGAGTTCCTGGCGGCACATTGTGTTACTGACAGTAGCCTTTGTTACTGTGGTCCCAGCTCACTGTAGGTCATTCACTAGGTCCCCCGTGTGGTTCTGGGATTTTTGCTCACCGTTCTTGTTATCATTTTGACGCCACGGGGCGAGATCTTGCATGGATCCCCAGATCGAGGGAGATGATAAGTGGTCTTGTATGTCTTCCATTTTCTAATAATTGCTCCCACAGTTGATTTCTTTACACCAAGCGTTTTACCTATTGCAGATTGTCTTCCCAGCCTGGTGCAGGTCTACAATTATGTCTCTGGTGTCCTTCGACAGCTCTTTGGTCTTGGCCATAGTGGAGTTTGGAGTGTGTCTGACTGAAGTTGTGGACAGGTGTCTTTTATACCGATAATGACTTTAAACATGTGCCATTAATACAGGTAACGAGTGGAGCCTCGTTAGACCTTGTTAGAACAAGTTCGACCTCTTTGACAGCCAGAAATCTTGCTTGTTTGTAGGTGACCAAATACTTATTTTCCACTCTAATTTGGAAATAAATTCTTTAAAAATCAAACAATGTGATTTTCTGGGGGGTTTTCCACATTCTGTCTCTCATGGTTGAAGTTTACCTATCTTGACAATTACAGGCCTCTCTAATCTTTAGGTAGGAGAACTTGCACAATTGGTGGTTGACTAAAGACTTATTTGCCTCACTGTATACTAATGCTTGGTCGTAGCTCCCAACTAAGGTGCATGTATGGCAAAAGAATATGTGTAAATGTTTTTGAAAAATGAACACCTTTGTGAAAGTGCACTCTTGTGGAAAGAATCCTCATCACATTTAAGTTCACAGACTGATATTTATATACAAAAATAGCCCTATGAGAAGTTCATATAATTTAATTTTTTTTTTTTTTTTTTTTTGATGCCGCCTCTTAAAAGAATCAGAATCGTTCGGAACCGGAATCGAAAAGTGGAATCAGAATCGGAACCGTTCAATTCCAAAGGATGCACAACCCTATTCAATATGTACCGATATCGTTTGCACATTGAAAATTAAAACCACGAAACCAAGTGTGTAATGTCTGTGTTTGTAATAAGTAATAATGTAATAATTGATGGATAATAGGCCTGTATGTGAGAAGCAGCTAACTATAAAAAATAAAATAAAAAAAATTAGTAAATATTGAATTACCCTTTTTTCCCCCCATTTTTTGTGCAGCACGTACACTTTGTCATGTAAATCCAACGCCTGCGCTGTTTGAATAAGAGAAAAACCTTTGCTATCAGGCTGACCCAAATGCCTCCTTTTTATAGCTCATACATGACTAAAATCTCTAGTACAGTTCTATTTTCGTTTTTTTTTTTTGTTTCTAAATTTCAAATCATTCCCTGAGCCTGTCTTTTTTTCTCTCTCTCATTTGACAGACGTTTCAAGTCAGCCACTTTGATTTTGACTGACAAGTTCTTCTGATATTCTTCGATACATATGGTGACCAAAGTAAAATAGAACTTAAATCTGAATAAAGTTATGTTTCCTGGAAAGAGATGTGGTGCTTTTTCTTTACTGTATCGGGTTGTTTTTCAGTGGAATGTACTTGATATAAAATGTTTTTTTAAATACTGTGTGAAACAACTAGTGTGATGGTTCAAATTACTAAATAGTGTACTTTACCGCTACCAATTTAGTTCAGTTAAAAAGCACCTGTGGCTAAAGATTTAGTAAATACATAAAAAATAGCTAACTTTTTGTCGTATTTAAAGGGTATGAAAACGCAAAGGGGGTGTGAGACATCAATAGAACCGTTATGTGCCAAGATAACAAATATTGATAAAGTTAACAAAAAAAATCAATCACATTAATGAGCAATTATCGAAAATAGATCGAAAATGACGAACATTTCCGAAAGTGTTCGGAAACAGCCGAATGGGGCGGAGACGTCATAACAAGGAAACAAAAGGTCGAGGCAGGTGCCATCGTTGTTTATCGACGAGAGAGTTGCGTTCCTTTTCTATCAAAAAATAGCTAAAATGGTTTAAACCTGTCATGCTATGTGGTTTACAAATAGCCATTTGTCGCAATGTAGTCCTAATGAGTTCCCGAACGTGAGAAAAAGAGCTGGACTACGCAGACAATGAGTAAAGTTCGTCAGTGCTAAGAGGGCTAATTTTGCAATTTTACAGGGAAACGGGAACCTGACGAGCCAGAAGATGTGCCTACAACCTCAAAGAAAACAAAATTTATGCTACTTCCCTATCACTAAAGACCCACGAACTGCGAAGGAGTGAATTCGTGACCCGTATGTGAATAAATCGAGTGATTCGAGCATGTCTGTGGAACAGGAATATCAGCTTGTAGAGATCGCAAATCACAGCGACTTAAGCGTACATTTGAGACAACAACTCTACCGAAGTTCTGGATTAAAGTCATTTCGGAATATCCCAACATCGCTCGGAGCGCGCTGAAAACTGTGCTACAATTTCCAACATCGCTAGCTTGATGCTAGCTTCTCTCACTCTCCCATCTCGTCTCAACGAAACAAAACTCAGCCCTCCCACTGATTCAGCAGGTGAGTTGTATTTTTTCCCTGCACTTAACACGACGGGGCTAAAAACAAATGCTATTTTATATTTGCTGTATTTTTCTGCCGCACATTGCCGGTGTTCTGACAAAGTTGGCATGCGCGTAACGTTAAAAAGGACCGCAAATGCAGCGATTCCTAAGTACACACTACAAACTTTCTTTAAAGAAAGGAATATTAACTTACGTTTGCCATGTTTGGGTCACATAACAACTGCACGTAGCCCTCTCACTTAATGACTTCGCCGTGTCGTTAGCGTTAATTTACGCCATTTCCGTGTTGCACATGTATGTTTGTGATGTAAATAGTTTTTTAGCACCATTGGATAAGATTGAGAGTCCAACTGAATATAACATATTAAATGATAATTATTCTATACATTACTTTGCGGTCACGGTGTATCAGCTTCACAAAAAGAAATGCAAAACATACCATTTGGTGTTTCCCCACACGAACTGTTGTCGGGGTTTCATCAGTGTGATTGCTCCCCTCAATGGTCCTTTCATTAGGCTGCATTGGCTTTCGTTTGGGCTCAAATTGATAACCCAAAACACCAAAGAAAGGTTCATAACTCTCCTCTTCACCATTAGAAGAATGTTCGTTACGTCGGATTCGTCGCTGCAACTAGAAACGTAATTGTCCGCCATCATCGCCGCCATTCAGTGCTAAAGCACTGAGGCGGTTGTTTCCTTGTTTTGATGTCACGCCCACAATCTTCCAGATTTCCGGGATCTCGGGGGCGGGTCTTTTTAGCTTGAAATTGACCCAAATTTCTCTCATTTTCTTGGTGTTGCGATGTGTGTAATTACACGAAGTGACATGATATGAATCCAAAAGGCATTCGTTTATGGATAAATGATGGAATATTAGCATTTCCCCAGGTGTTGACATACACTTTAAGATGGATTAGCAACATGGAAAACGAATGAATGCATTCAATTGTTTGATTGCTGGCTATTTGTATTATTTTCTGCCCAAGATATGATAATGACACCTTACTTTTCACATTGAGTTATAAGCAGTGTTGTCAGTAACGCGTTACTGTAATCTGATTGCTTTCTTCAGTAACGAGTAATCTAACGCGTTCATTTTCCCAAGCCAGTAATCCGATTAAAGTTAGTTTCCCTAGTGCCTGTGCGTTACTATTTTGTTTTTGCCTCATAATGTATGTAGAATGAAGAATACTGTAGTCATGTACGAAGAGCATTTCTCATCGGGGAAAAAAAATAGGGTCACGTGTATTACAATGCTGTTTGAGGCTGGGCGCTGTCTGCCACGGCGGTCAACAACATAGCATTCTGACGAGGCAGCGAGGCTAACAGTGAAAGGCAGGATATATACCGCAAATGGATGCTTTGCTCACTGGAAATACAGCCATTACTTCAAATTTCTGTCCAGTAAAGATGACAAAAATATCTCGGTGAGTTGCAAACTTTACGCTGGCTGAAAAAGACTGTCGGCCGCTAAAAACTCTACATCCAATTCAACAAGGAAGCACTTGGAATTACAGCACAACGCGACCCTAACCCTCGAAACAAAGCCTACAGGTAATAAAACAGCCAGCACTTCTACAGTTTGTAACCAGCTTTTATGGACATTTTATTGTCAGTGTTTGTAACCATAGGTGGAGTTTTACTTTTCCATCTAAACGGTTGCTGGCGTCACATCCGGTGAGTGCATTGTTTGTTTGTTAGCACTGCTACTAGTCGCTAATCTCCTAGTGCTCCTCAATTTGTTTTATCCCACGGACACATCGGAGAATCGATCCTAGGCAGGTTCGACTCTCCTAGTGCTCCTCAATTTGTTTTTACCACGATTTAACAGCGTAAACGCCTGCTCGTGGATTAAAACTACTCTCCTCTTTAGCTCTATCTTGCTAGCCTAGCCTATCCGAGCCATGGCTAGCCCTCTGCCTTCTCCCTCCTGTCTTTTCTGCTCAGTGTGCTGTATGCATAGCGAGCACCCTGGCTCCTTCGTCGAGGACAGTAGTAGCTGTAGGAAGTGTAGCTTAGTCTCAGGGCTGGAGACCAGGGTTTCTGAGCTAGAAGCACGGCTCTGCACTCTAGAGACGAAAGCTAATCCGAGCTATAGCCAGGTAGTTGCAGGGCCCGCAGGTCGTGCTTGCGGTAGCAGGGATGCTAGCGCAGTTAGCCCCCCAGCGAGCCCCGTGCAGCCGGGGGAAATTAAGGATGGATTTGTGACTGTACGGGGGAAGCGTAGTGGTAAACACACAACCTTAGTGCACCAGCAGCTTCACGTCAGCAATAGGTTTGACCCCCCAGCGACACACCGGCTGAACCACCCGGCGATGTCTGTCAGGTGTTACCCAGGGGCCAGAGTCGGTCACATCGAAGGAAACCTCAGGCTCTTAAAGCAGAGTAGGAAGAGGTTCCGCTGTACCGTGATTCACGCAGGCGATAACGACGCCCAGCGGAGACCGTCTGAGGTGCTTAAATTAAACGTAGCCTCGGTGTGTAAGCTTTCTAAGTCGATGGCGGACACCGTAGCATTCTCTAGTCCTCTGCCTAATCTGGTCAATGATGAGATGTACTCTCAGTTCTCATCATTTAACTGCTGGTTGTCTAGATGGTGCCCAGAAAACGACAGTCTTTATTGATAATTGGCATGCGTTCTGGGGGAAGCCCGGCCTCGTACGTAACGACGGCATTCATCCGATTTGTGCTGCTCTCTTAACTCGAAACATGGCCGCCAAACTTAGGCTACGTTCATACTACAGGTCTTAATGCACGAATCCGATTTTTTGTCATATTCGTTTTTTTGGCGTGCCCGTTCAGACTGCCTTTGTCCGTTGAGACCGTTCAAGTATTACGCATGCGCACTAATTCGCAGTCCGACACGCGCTGACCAAGAAGACCCGCATGCGCAGAAGCATCAAAACAAATGACACACGTCATCCGTCATTCCAGGGATATCATATTTTGCTTTTCAAAAGGAGGACACAAATAACAGACATAAATAATCCCCGTTTAGGCTTATATTCAAAGTTTATATGGATCGATAGCATGCACGCACTGTCCGTGCACGTCACACACACATACGGGCAGTTTGCCCCGACTCTCGGCCGTGTAGGCAATGTTGAAATATTGCTCACTTGGAACAGAGAAAACTGAGCATTCTCAGGCTTATCCTCAACCCATTTTTATTTTTTATGACTGTTGTAAAGGCGGCACGGTGGCTGAGTGGTTAGCACGTCTGCTTCACAGTTCTGAGATCAAGGGTTCAATCCCAGGCTTCGGCCTTCCTGTGTGGAGTTTGCATGTTCTCCCCGTGCCTGCGTGGGTTTCCTCCGGGAACTCCGGTTTCCTCCCACATCCCAAAAACATGCATGGTAGGCTGATTGAACACTCTAAATTGTCCATAGGTATGAGTGTATGGGTGAATGGTTGTATGTCTCCTTGTGCCCTGCGATTGGCTGGCGACCAGTTCAGGTGTCCCCTGCCTACTGCCCGTAGTTAGCTGGGATAGGCTCCAGCACCTCCCTCGTGAGGAATAAGCGGCATGGAAAATGAATGAATGAATGTTGTAAAGCCCAGCCCTTCCCCAAAAGCCGTGTTCACTGCAAGCTAGGCGCTAATAACGCACAGCTGCATCGCTACGGTAATGACTCTCTCGCTATTTGATGACGTAATTGCTGCATTAAATCCGATTTGCGGGACTGGACAGTACAGACCGCCGCGACAGTCTGGAAAAATGTGGCCCAGATCGGATTTAGACCACATACGAAAGTGACCCAGATCGGAATTGAAATGGTCCCGTTCTATGCAATTTGTCACGTTCAGACCGTCAAGTTAATGCCTCACTCGAGTCGGAAAAACACAAAAAAATCGGATTTGTGCATTAAGACCTGTAGTATGAACGTAGCCTTAGTCTCCCAAAGTGACAGTCCAGAGTGGGGGCCCGGGCCCAGTGTTGTAGTGTAAAACACAACTCTGTTAATAGTGATCACTCGTCTTTTTCCGCGCTGTCACAAATCCAACATTTAGGACAGAAGATAGAGACTGTGTCCGTGCCTCGTATAGTGAACAGTAGAAAACAGAGTACTATAGAAACGAGGCCAAAAAATTTAATACATAGAGCCCCTGATTGCAGTGAAAATAAAATAACTTTCAATAAATATAGAAAATGCGGATTATTAAACACCAGGTCAATCTCGCCCACATCTCTGTTAGTTAATGACTTAATTGGGGATTATAATATTCATATTTTGGCCCTGACTGAAACTTGGCTTCAGCAGGATGACTTTTTTAGACTTAATGAATCCACAACCCAAAGTCACATGAATTTTCACGCAGCTAGAAGCACGGTCCGTGGTGGGGGGGTGGCAGTAATATCTTGTTTAGGTATGAGCCCAAAAAGTAAAGCTAATTACATTTATAACTCCTTTGAAAGTCTATTGCTATCAATTATAGATGCTAACTGGAAGAACCAAAAACCAGTTCTTTTTGTTGAGAGAAATGGTGGAGGAAATGTTTTGTATTCATAAATGTGTCCTCAGTTGATGTGGAAACAATGCTCCTATTGCTTGTTATTATTGACATATTAACCTTTCGCCACAAGATGGCAGAATGGGACTTAATTGTCTAAAGTGCTACTTTTATTACTTCTTTGTGTTTGACTTTGGCGACTTTGATTTGTGGGATCGCCTGTGAAGACAGCAATGAGAGAGGATGTATCCGCATGTGAAGGGGAATTAAATACGCCGAGTTTTGGCTAAAAGACAACTTATTCTCCGTTAATTCTTCCTACGAATGAAACGTTGAGCTGCAACCACCTCAACACTTTTCATAGTGGTTTACCGTCCCCCTGGTCCCTACTCAACAGTTTTTGTTAGATTTCTTTGACTTTTTATCCATTATTTTGCTAAGCAGGGATAGAATTATAATTGTAGGGGATTTTAATATACATGTTGATAATGACGGTGACTCTCTTGGTAAGGCTTTAATGACCTACTAGATGGGACTGGCTTCATTCAAAATGTAAATAAACCAACTCACAGTCACAAGCACACCCAGGACCTGGTTTTAACCTATGGTACAGAGATCAGTGATCTTAGTGTCCATCCTCACAACCCTGTATTGTCTGATCATTTTCTAATTACCTTTCAGTTTGTGCTTCCAAGATAATCCTTCACTAGGGACTAGAACTCATATTTCACTAGTGACTAGAACTCAGATGAAAAGGACATTATGTGATCGCTCTGTTTCAGAGTATAAACCGATAATTCAGCCAATATTTGCTTCCATTTCATCTGATTATGAAGGAATAATGTCCGGCATTGCTGTTAATGACGAGTTTGCTGATAGTGTTATGTTTACTCTGCGGACTACTCTCGATGTTGTCGCTCCCCCTAAATTAAAGTTTGTCAAGCCGAGACGAGCCTCTCCCTGGTATAATGCTGAAACACGCTCTCTTAAACAATTAAATTAGAAAGACTTTGGCGCCGTTCCAACACAGAGCACACTTTCTCTGCCTGGAAACACAGTTTAGTGACTTATAAACAGGCCTTGCGCACAACTAAAACCAGATATTACTCATCCTTAATAGATGAAAACAAAAATAATCCTAGGTTCAGCACTGCAGCAAGGCTGACAGTCACAGCTCAATAGAACCTTATATCCCAACCACCTTTAGCTGTGATGACTTGCTAAAAAATTTTAACAATAAAATTGCAACTATTAGAAATAAAATAAATGAATTACTTCCAACTACTAGGTCTGATAAAGTGCAGACTAAAAATTCAGAATCTCCTATAAACCCCTCTAAAATATTAAATAACTTTACCACTGTAGACCAAATCGATGTCATTTCAATTATAATGTCCTCCAAACCATCAACGTGCCTCCTAGACCCGATCCCAACCAAACTTTTATTTTTATTTATTTATTTATTTATTTTTTTTTAAACCTGTCCTGTTCAGCTGTTTGACACAGAGAATGGAAATCTAAGTGCCCGAATAGTCTGAACAGTTTTAATGTTTCACATTGAGAGTCTGACATACTCCCATTGTGATCATTCAAAATATCTTTTTATTATGACAAAACAGCGAACAGGAAGGGATTATGGGGGGACAGAAGAAAAGGAATACAAAAGAAGAAAGAAAAGAAATACATACACAAACAAAACAAGAAATACATTGAACAACTAGACGAGTCACTAATATGTTGGTGCTATCGTCAGCGAGGTGTATTTCCGGTTTACACCATGTGTGGGGGGATGTAGGTGGGGGTGTCTATAAGCTTATAAGCCAAGTGCTTGAAAGGGGTAGAGTGTACACAAATCAGTTCTGTGATCTAGAACCCAGTAATCGTGTGAATCTCTTATGAGTGTGAGCCCGTTGGCGACCAACCCTACGCCGCCGCATCGCCAATCCCAGCACCGGGACCCCCAACCCGAGCATGCCCTACCACATCCAGCAGCACGCAAGCCCCACCGGGCGCGCGACAGCCACGCAGACGGGCGGAGAAGCCGCGCGGGCGCCATCCCAGGGCCACGGCCCCCACCCAGCCAGCCCGGGGAGGGAGGGCGGGGGGCCGGGGGGCGAAGCGCAGCCCATCCCTCCTCCTGCAGCCCAGCAAAGGAGCCGTCCCCCCCCCCCGGGACCCAGGGTGGTCCCCCGGGCCACCCGCGCACCCATCAACTGGCCTTCAGGGATGGCCGGAGGGGACGCCCCACCAACCCCACGTCTACCCCCACCCCCGCCCGCCCACCCACCCGGGCCACGAGCCACAGCCGCAGCCCCCCAACCCCACAGCACGCCACGGGACCCCCAGCGGCCCACCAAGCCCCAGGCAAGGCAGGGTCCCCCCGCCGGTGCAGGCGACACCCCGCAGATACACCGGCGCCCAGCCAGCGACCTGCAACGGAGCGCAAGGCGGATGCCCAGCCAGAGAAGAGAGGGGGAGGCGGAAGCAGGAGAACGCCCAGGAACGGCCACGGGGCGATGCAAGATCGGAGCCCCGACCCCCCAACCCGCCCCCACGGCCGGCAGCCCAGGCAGAAGGGAGGCCACACCCCAGGAGCCACGCCATGTGGAAAAAGTGTGGGACCCACCTACCACCCTATTACTGTGGCTGCCAGGTTCCCGACTGGCAGCCATCACCCAGCACCGTGATGGGAGTGTGAGGGGAGGGTAGTGCAATGTATGCATTAAAATAGGAGAGCTTGGCTTAGGGCAGTGGGACTGCAGCATGGAGTTTCTGCCCAGCCGCCCGTCCCACCGCCCTTTGCTGGAGCTCTCCTGTGGATGATTCAACCAAACTTTTAAAGAGACCCTGCCTCTAGCTATTGACATTATCCTAAATATAATAAATACCTCATTAGTTACTGGCTACGTGCTGCAGTCATTTAAATATGCAGTTATTAAACCGCTTTTGAAAAAACCTAGTCTTGATCCTGACATCTTGGCCAATTATAGACCTATCTCTAATCTACCATTTCTCTCAAAGTCCTTGAAAGAGTGCTAATTAAACAGCTCTGTCAGCACCTACAGGACAATAGTTTATTTGAACATTTCCAGTCTGGCTTTCGAGCTCATCATAGCACTGAAACTGCATTAGTCAAAGTAACTAATGACTTGTTACTAGCCGCTGACGTTGAATTAGTCTCGATCCTGGTTCTGTTGGACCTAAGTGCAGCCTTTGACACAATCGACCATAACATCTTATTGCAGAGACTAGAATGTGACATAGGCGTTAGAGGAGCAGCCCTGCTGGTTTAAATCATATTTATCTAATAGGTACCAGTTTGTCAACTTAAACCAGCAATCATCACCGTACTCTAGAGTTAGTTATGGATCGGTCCTCGGGCCCATCTTGTTTACGCTGTACTGGACTGTCTCAGAAAATTAGAATACACAATATTCTAATTTTCTGAGACAGTCCTGTACATTAATCCACCATTTAAAGCAGGGGTGTCCAAACGTTTTGCAAAGGGGACCAGATTTGGCGTGGTAAAAATGTGGGGGGCCGACCTTGGCTGACGTCCTTTACATAGAACAATATACAGGACTGTCTCAGAAAATTAGAATATTGTGTATTCTAATTTTCTGAGACAGTCCAGTATATGCTTCCTCTAGGTAGTATCATCAGAAAACATAGCATTAACTTTCATTGTTATGCTGACGACACAACTGTATTTATCAATTAAACCTGAGCAGATCAGGCAAGTGGACAAACTAAGCACCTACGTCCGAGATATAAATACCTGGATGAGCACTAACTATCTTCTACTTAACCCTGAAAAGACAGAAGTCCTTATAATAGGCCCGAAAAGTGTGAGAGATTCTTTAGCTGCCCAGATAGTCACTCTGGACAATGTAAGTGTAGCCTCCAGCACCATAGTTAAAAACCTAGGAGTTCTATTCAACCCTGACTTACCGTTTAAAGCTCAAATTAAACAAACCTGCAGAACGGCCTTCTTTCACCTGCGCAACATATCCAAAATTGAAAATATTTTATCTAAAAACGATGCAGAAAAATTAATTCACGCATTCGTTACATCGAAATTGGATTACTGTAACTCCCTACTTGCAGCTTGTCCTAAAAGTTCTCGAAAAGGTCTTCAGCTTGGCCAAAACGCAGCAGCAAGACTTTTAACAGGAACCAATAGAAGAGAGCACATCACCCCTGTGCTCCAGGCTCTTCATTGGCTTCCAGTCGAGTTTAGAATTAAATTTAAAATCCTCCTTCTTACATTTAAGACCATCAATGGGTTGGGGCCATTTTATCTCACCGATGCTCTGGTTCCATACCGCCCCAACAGAACACTCCGCTCTCAGAATGCAGGTCTACTGGTAGTTCCCAGGCAGAGGTTGCGCTAGACTTTTTCGTTGTCTGTCATTTTGACTGACAGGGTCATAAAAATCCGGCCATAATCTATTTTTACCCGTCACTTAAATTTTTAAAATGATAATAATAAGATATTCACTAGTGTTTAGTTTTCATTCATTTTTAATTAATATTCTGTCCGAACAAGCTTAACAGAGAATCCACACTGTGCCATCACACATCAAGCAGATGAATAAGTAACTTTTTCTCCGCAGTGACAAAAACAGCTGACTGTGGCCCCAGTAGGTAGGCTACGAGCCGACCTAAGCATAGCTTTAGCTTTTTTATCGACGCGACTGACAATGACATTCTCCTGTTTCAACAAGCTACCCTTTACCATCAGCCCTGTCTTTCTTATATATCCTCTGGTTGTCCTACGTCTCTTACCGTTCTTGGGGGTAATTTAGTTAGCTTTGTGTAGCGATCGCAAATGCTACTCAGTGACAGCCAACGAACACTTGTAATTTTTTCATTGATAACATATCTTAATCCTATAATTTATTTACACTTCCCCCTTACTAAAGTTGTTTTTTTTATATATATAACAGAAACGGTAACAGTGGCAGTCAAATACCATTGTAATTCTTTTCAGAAGCAGTACGGCACAACGTTACGCTAAAAAATTAAGTTAAAAATATAAAAATGGCTTACCTCTTTGTCCTCTGAAAGACCATGCCAACCCAACATAATGTTTACTGCATATGAAACGTGAATGAATTCGCCGAGCTGGTGTTAAAAGTCCGCGCAAGTTGATTCGGTCTTAACATTTTTTCCTCCCTAGTTTTTGGTTCCCGGAAACGTATGAAGAAAACATCCTTCATGTGTCGTAATGTCTAGAGTCGTTTCTACAAGTTTCAAAAAAGCAACGCGTGATCGGCATGTTCGTTTTTGAAAGATTACCGGAGAAAAGTAGCACTTTTTACGTCAGGTCTATGCGAGGGTGGGTCTATAATGTCCCACTTCGGCTTTACTTCCGCTTTACGATGCGACGTCACGGTCTAAAAATAGCCTGCGTGCGGTACGCCATTGCGTGCCGGCTTGTGCATAATCAAATGTCTCAAGTGGGATTGTTGCAGAGGCTGTCCTTCATCCTCCACTGCATCAGTCCCTCTTTTTTCACCTCTTTTATCAACACCATCGTCGTTTTGGGACTTTTTGAAGAAACTTCGGACACTCCGTTGCCTTACATTTTTCCGAGTAAGGCCAACGACGTCATGCATCAAGAGAGACAATAGCTAATTAATATGCTCACTCGCCGCCCTGTGGTCTGGGGTGTGAATTGCAACCTGTCAAAATGACAGATGGACATCAGTTTTTTCCGTCGCCATTTTAAAAAACCGGTCAATGACGGAAAATATTCGGTTAACGCGACCCCTGTTCCCAGGTTTTCTAAAAGTACTGTCGGAGCTAGAGCCTTTAGCCACCAAGCCCCCGTTTTATGGAATCAGCATCCAGCTAGTATTAAAGAAGCCGAGACAGTCTGCACATTTAAGATGAGATTAAAAACGTTCCTATTTGACAAAGCTTATGGTCAGGCTAGTTGAAGTTGGAGTAGACTCACAGTTTAGTCTAAGCTGCACTAGAAGCTATAATGCTGGGGGAAGTACAGCCACTGAGTTCTATCTCCTTTTTCTCACTCTACCTACCAACTGTCTTACTTTATTTCTATTTTCCATTGTTAATATCTTGTTGTCTAGTCTCTTCATCACTAGTCACCCGGTGTCCCCTTTCCCCCCTTCCCTCTGGGGAGGGGCTATTTTTCAGGTGCAGCCTCCTGACTGTCCGGACCCCTGGCTGGATGGACGTCCTCGTTACTACCCCCGTCTCATCTGGCTAGATGGACCTCTTCTTGTTCCTTTACTCCACTGCATCCTGCTAATTCCCATTAGCAGTCCTGGTGCTTCCTGTCTATCCGTCCTGGGAGTGGATCTCTCCTGATTGTGGTACTCCCCAAGGTGTCACATTTTCTCCCAAAGACTCTGGAGTGTTTGGAGTTTTTCCTTGCCGACATGGAGGGTCTAAGGATCGGGGATGCCCAGGACTTGAACTTGCTTTATTCATCTTTGTTTGCTTTACTTGCTGTTTCTGATTGTGTATTATATTGCCTCTGCAAAGCCCTTTGAGACATCCTTGTTGTGATTTAGGGCTATACAAATAAAATTGAATTGAATTGAACTTTTGTGGGGCTGGGGGCAAAGAATGTTGATGACTGAAACTAAAGTCAAAAGTTTGGACACACCTAAACATTTTTACGTTTTATATATTTTCACTACTATTGTAAATCCTCTCTGAATACATCAAAATAATGAATGTACAGGTGGAATGGCAAAAAAAAGTGAAATAACTGAAAGCAGGTTTTATATTCTACATTCTTCAAAGTATCCACTTTTGAGGTGTCGCCAAACTTTTGCCAATACTGTATATATACATATTAGGGCTGTCAAACGATTAAAATTTTTAATCGAGTTAATCACAGCTTAAAAATTAATTAATCGTAATTAATCGCAATTCAAACCATCTCTAAAGTATGCCATATTTTTCTGTAAATTATTGTTGGAATGGAAAGATAAGACACAAGACGGATATATACATACAACATACTGTACATAAGTGCTGTATTTGTTTATTATAACAATAAATCCACAAATGGCATTATTAACATTCTTTCTGTTTGTGATCCACGGATAGTAAGACTTGTAGTTCATAAAAGATAAATGTTATAGTTACAAGTTATAGTAATTTTATAATAAAACCCCCTCTTCATATTTTCGTTTTAATAAAACGTGTACAATTTTCAATCAAAAGTAGAGTTAATAAAATAATAAGAATAAAAATAACAATAATAAGAATTGAGTGACCAAACTCTGAGTAATGCCAGTTCACTTTGCATTGTTGTTTAGCTGTGTGAGAATAGGGTCTCATTACTACAAATTGAAGTGCTTTTCTTTTTGTGAACATTATTTTTTTTGAGAGATAGCAATATTATTTTTGTTCTGCTTTCACTAAATGATACTTCTGTTTGTTGTGAAGGAGTTGCAGAAGCTTTTGCCAATAAACGGCGCAGCCCAAAGAACGCCTGTGTCCACTCGCCTTTATAACAGATATATCTCTGTGCATATCTTACCCAAAATACAACAAGAGACACTTAATTGCCACTAAAAGAAAGCAAACTTATCGAAATATGTGTGGAGCAAAAAGCAACAGCATAAACGTTTCACAACTACTAATTCTCCCACTATTAGAAGGAATAACATTAGTATGGAACGGCGCTGCGCTGCCTCCAAGCGGCCGGTGGCATTCTCTTCATTCTTAATGTCCATAAACGGCATCATTGAAATCTGTTTGAGGCAATGCGAGAGCGGCTCATTCAGTGCATGCGTTAATTTCGTCAAATATTTTAACGTGATTAATCAAAAAAATTAACGCCCGTTAACGCGATAATTTTGACAGCCCTAATACATATATATATAAAACTGTCCAAGCTCAGTTGTTGTTGGTTGCGTTTGAAAGCTTAGGGTTACAGAAATTCTAAATATCCATCTTGCCTCCACAGGTGTAGTTTTGGCTTAGCAAAGCAAAAGCTAGTCTCTTAGGTGCTAGTCACATGATCTGCTCGAAATATGATTTTGACTCGTTATGAAATACGTTGGATTCTTGTTCATTTCATTAATTTTTGTTGTTTGTTTTATTGCTTTACAACTTTTATATACAATATTTTAACAGCTAGGTCTTTATTTTAAAGGGGAAGTTCAGAATTTTTGACATTAGCCTTTATCTTGGAGTTAGCGGGGGTTTATTTAGTCGTTGGAGTTGGATTTGAACAAATTCCGTGCAGTTTGTCAATTATTTGTTAGTTTCAGGGCTCCGGGGTGGCTAAGTTAGCGCGAGTCAATGGTGGTTGAAATCAACTCCATCGACTAATTAAACCCCCGCTAACGCAAAGATTAAAGAGCATAGGACAGGAGAAAAAAAAGTCTTAAATGGCATTATTATGTGAATTAAAATCATATTTTGAGACGATTCGACTATATACAACAGTTTAACAAAGCGCAGATGACGAGAAATTAGTTTTTTAATCTGCCGGTTAGCCACGCCTACCATTATAGGGCTTTAGCGTCCCCAAAAGGCGGATGACGTCAGCGGTAGACTGGGCTTATCGGTTTTACTATTCAGCTCATTGAGGGGGAATTATTCAGAACGATGAAAACGCGACGAAGAGAGCCGCAAAATGTCATTGTTTCAGTCGCTCTACTCCAATATTTTTACAGGATATTCTTTTTATCCAAGTATTTTTCCCCAATAGCTATATACAGTGCCTTGCAAAAGTATTCGGCCCCCTTGAACCTTGCAACCTTTCGCCACATTTCAGGCTTCAAACATAAAGACATAAAATTTAAATTTTTTTGTCAAGAATCAACAACAAGTGGGACACAATCGTGAAGTGGAACAAAATTTATTGGATAATTTAAACTTTTTTACAAATGAAAAACTGAAAAGTGGGGCGTGCAATATTATTCGGCCCCCTTGCGTTAATACTTTGTAGCGCCACCTTTTGCTCCAATTACAGCTGCAAGTCGCTTGGGGTATGTTTCTATCAGTTTTGCACATCGAGAGACTGACATTCTTCCCCATTCTTCCTTGCAAAACAGCTCGAGCTCAGTGAGGTTGGATGGAGAGTGTTTGTGAACAGCAGTCTTCAGCTCTTTCCACAGATTCTCGATTGGATTCAGGTCTGGACTTTGACTTGGCCATTCTAACACCTGGATACGTTTATTTTTTAACCATTCCATTGTAGATTTGGCTTTATGTTTTGGATCATTGTCCTGTTGGAAGATAAATCTCTGTCTCAGTCTCGGGTCTTGTGCAGATACCAACAGGTTTTCCTCCAGAATGTTCCTGTATTTGGCTGCATCCATCTTCCCGTCAATTTTAACCATCTTCCCTGTCCCTGCTGAAGAAAAGCAGGCCCAAACCATGATGCTGCCACCACCATGTTTGACAGTGGGGATGGTGTGTTCAGGGTGATGAGCTGTGTAGCTTTTACGCCAAACATATCGTTTTGCATTGTGGCCAAAAAGTTCAATTTTGGTTTCATCTGACCAGAGCACCTTCTTCCACATGTTTGGTGTGTCTCCCAGGTGGCTTGTGGCAAACTTTAAACGAGACTTTTATGGATATCTTTGAGAAATGGCTTTCTTCTTGCCACTCTTCCATAAAGGCCAGATTTGTGCAGTGTACGACTGATTGTTGTCCTATGGACAGACTCTCCCACCTCAGCTGTAGATCTCTGCAGTTCATCCAGAGTGATCATGGGCCTCTTGGCTGCATCTCTGATCAGTTTTCTCCTTGTTTGAGAAGAAAGTTTGGAAGGACGGCCGGGTCTTGGTAGATTTGCAGTGGTCTGATGCTCCTTCCATTTCAATATGATGGCTTGCACAGTGCTCCTTGAGATGTTTAAAGCTTGGGAAATCTTTTTGTGTCCAAATCCGGCTTTAAACTTCTCCACAACAGTATCTCGGACCTGCCTGGTGTGTTCCTTGGTTTTCATAATGCTCTCTGCACTTTAAACAGAACCGTGAGACTATCACAGAGCAGGTGCATTTATACGGAGACTTGATTACACACAGGTGGATTCTATTTATCATCATCGGTCATTTAGGACAACATTGGATCATTCAGAGATCCTCACTGAACTTCTGGAGTGAGTTTGCTGCACTGAAAGTAAAGGGGCCGAATAATATTGCACGCCCCACTTTTCAGTTTTTTATTTGTTAAAAAAGTTTCAATTATCCAATAAGTGTTGTTCCACTTCACGATTGTGTCCCACTTGTTGTTGATTCTTGACAAAAAAATTAAATTTCTTATCTTTATGTTTGAAGCCTGAAATGTGTCGAAAGGTTGCAAGATTCAAGGGGGCCGAATACTTTTGCAAGGCACTGTACCAACAGAATGCATTAAACAGTCAACAAAATGTGTCAATGTTGTTTACAATTAATGGTTTTATTTTTTTTTAATGTAATTCATGCCCCTGTCAGTGCTTCAGCCTCCTCAAGTTTGGCTCTCACGTCTGGGATCTCCTGACGACACAGGCATAATGTTGAAAGGGTAATTACTTGACGGTTTACAGCAACACCTGGAAAATAAAATCGTTTTGTCATTTATTTTGAAAAATCAATAACATATCATTCATTTAGCCACATTTGGGCTAGCTTTACCATATTTAGATCGGTAGGAGCTGTCCCATTACCTAATATCCAGTTTTAGCTATGTGGAGAGCGTGGAAAAATATACAACCATGTAATCGCATTCTCTCTAATAAAAGAATCACGTTGCTGGATTTAGGCTTACCACTCACTCTCCCGTTCGTGAAGAGTCGAGCTGTCAGATCTGCTGTGTCAAGTAAATCGCCGTCATCTGACGCATCAGGTTCAAACATGTAGGGATTAATTGTAGTTCATCTTTCCTGGGAGCCTTTGCCATCGGTAGCGTCACGAAAGAGCGATCCTGAACCTTTGGTGGAAATATCACTGACATCGTTGTTGCTGCTATGCTAGCTGTGGGTAGTTTTCTGTTGCCTACGTCACACTTCCGGGTTTGCGAAGGGACTATTAACGGAGTGCAAACGCAAATTATCCTTACAATTACGTGTTGATAATGTCATGGTTGTTTTGACGAACTCGTCCAACGTTTATATTCATAAAATTACACCAAAATCCGGAAAGGTCGAGGCTATGTGCACAGTTTGTGCCAAAACTGTCAGATATTCTGGTTACACCAAAAGCCTCACGAAACACTTAAGAAACGTGCATCCCGAAGCACACGACGAATTAAATGAAAAACATGCCGCTCAAGCCGAGGAGGACACAAGAAAAGACAAGAGCACGCCGCCGAAGCAAAGCAAAGTACTTTAGAAGGGGCGATTGCGAAAGGCAGGACTTATCCAGGTAACGTAGGTGCTAATAGATAATCAGAGACGATATAAGCATTAGTGGCTGATGTGCAATATGAAACGATAAATATGGTGTTTTTGTCATCTCACATAAAAGGAACTTTGCAGCACTATTGAATATGCTTTGTAATGGAAAGTTATAGCTACATCTTGTTTGTGAAAAGCAAAGTTCATACCGCATTATATAAAAACGGTAAAATGACCATATTCAACAGTGAAGTATTACTGTAACCTAAATGTGAGTCTCCATTTTATTGATTTTTGATACAATGAGGACAAATCAGCCCACATCACATTCCATAGGATAGTCAAGTGAACTACTAGCAAGCAAGTTGGGTATAAAAAATATATGAGTTATTACTTAACATTTTAAACACACACATCTCACTGTATTTCTAACATGAGCTATTATTCCTTTTTTTTTAATTGCAAGTGACTATTGTTTATTCGATTTGTTTTCAATGATCTATCATTAGAGGGCGGTAACATGCTACTATTAATCCCTTCTTTAATTAGATTCAAAATATTTAATTTAGGTAGATTAAAATTTGATCAAATACAACGTGTAGCAGGGAAATCTTCTGTGCATATGAATTTAAGGGTCATGTTTATAGAGTGAGACTGATTAATCAGATTTTGTTGTTGATGGATTGGTTTGTGAGTTTGGAGGGAAACTGCTTTGCTAGTTCTTAAAAGCAGCAGTTTTTCCATTGCAATGCATATTTGACACAAAGAGACTTTTATTAGTTTTTGAGTGCTTGCTGTTGTTGTACATTAGATATAATCAGAATGGCTGAGAACTCTGCAGGGTTGTATATACATATATATAAAGTATATATATATATATATACACACACATATATATATATCTATATATATAATATATATATATATATAAAATATGAACTTCCGGTATCGATATCGGATCAGGATAGCAATATTTGGCCTTGGTATTACTTTGTATCGGATCGAATCCAAAATCACTGGTATCGCCCATCACTAGGTCGCAGTTCGCGAGAGACGTCCAAGTACCTCGATAACTCACGAGAGCTTGAATTTTGAATTCATTTTTTTTTCTTGGCAGCCATTAGCATTAGCCAAGCTCAGGAAAAAATATTTATTTGAAATACGGCCCTTTGAAGGTCTCGCGAGAGGTGTCTTTCAGTATTGAACTTGCAGGATAGAGTTCGCGTGAGACTTCCAAGTGCTTGAATTTTGAATAAATGAAAATTTTTTTTTTAAAATTTTTCCTCGGGAGCCAAGCTCAGGGAACAAAAATAATACAAAAAACAAACCCAAAAATAAATTCTTTTGAAAAACAAAGCTGGGGAAAAAAATAATTCAAAAGACCAACCCAAAAATAAATTATTTTGAAAAACAAAGTTGGGAAAGGGGGGGGGGGGGGATTAATTAAAAAAACAAATCCGATGATAAATTATTTTGAAAACAAGGTTGGTAAAACACAAACGAATTCAAAAAACAACCCCCCAAATAAATTATTTAGAAAACCAGAGTTGGAAAAAAAATAAATAAATAAATAAATTACTCAGAAAAACGAAGTTGGGGGAAAAAATTAATTCAAAAAACGACCTCAAAAATAAATTACTCTGAAAAACGGAGGGTTAAAAAAAAAACCAAATTAATTAAAAAAACAGCCCCAAAAAGAAGTTAGTCAGAAAAACGGAGAGTTGAAAAAAATTATTTCAAAAAACAGCCCCCCATTTAAAAAAAATTTTCATGTGAATGCAATACGCTTCCGTAAGAGCAAAAAAAAAAACATGAATGAAGCATTATTCGTCCAAAGAGCATTGACGCACTCTGGTGGAGAAAATAATTCCTAGTTGGAATCGTGAAGAGTTCTTTCATAATTACTATTTAGAAATTAAAATGAGCATATATCCGGTTTTCCTTGGTCAATCAGTGCCAAATAAAAACTGGGAGAGAGGTTGAAATCTGCACTTTCGAGTCATGTCGAGAGCAGCGCTCAATATCAAATACTTCATTTTTTTTTTATGGTGCTAAAGACACCACATGATTCAGCAGGCTGCGTGAAGCTAAAACGGCAAACTTGCCTCTGATTGGTATAATGGAGTCATGTGATTATTTTTGCGACGTCTCTTTGGTGAAATCGGTAGAGCTACTTGCTTGCAAAAAAAAAAAAATCTAATAATCTCTTGTTTATTTATAGCATCTTTGGATAACTTTGAGAGTCCAACTGAATGTAAAAGAGTGCTTATTCACCACTGCAAAAGCTTCGGGCGCAAAATAGTATCAGGGTGAAAAATTTGTCAGAACACCGGCTGTGAACGTGTGTAAATGTCAATATAATGACGGGACACAGGAATCGTATGGAGGTAGATTTGTGTCTTTATTATTCAATCCCCAAAAAAGTTGCTTCAATCAAATAAAAAGTTGCTTCAATCAAAATATATATTTTCAATCGAAGAAAATGTCACTTCAATCAAAGAAAATGTGTTTGAACGCAAAAATAAATTTGAAACTCAAAAAAATATATTAGAAAACTTTTTCGTTGACTGATTTTTTTTTTTTTTTGCTTAAAGTCAAGTTTTTTTTTTTTTTTATTGAAACACCATTTTTGATTGAAGTCATGTAATTTTGCGTTTGGACCACATTTTGGCTAGGACATTTGTGTCTTTATTATTCAATCAAAAAATAAGTTGCTTCAAACAAAAAAATATATATTTTCTAAAGAAAAATCACGTCAATCAAAAATTTTAAAAAACTCAATCGTAGAAAAAAAGGTTTGAATGTGAAAAAATATTTGAGACTCAGAAATTCGCATTTGAACACTTTATTTTTCATTCAAACTGTTTTCTTTGATTGAAGCAATCCTTTTTGTGTTTGAGCCATATTAGGGGTAGGACATTTGTGTCTAAATCATTCAATCGCAATGAAAGTTCCTTTAATCCAAAAACTATTTTTAATCATAGAAAAAAAATATTTGCATATTATTTGAAATATATAATTTTTTTTATTGAAGTGTCACTTTTTTTGAAAAGCAAAAAGTTTTAAAACCTTTTTTTTCGAAGTGGAAAAAGTTTTGAACACACTTTTTTTTTTCGATTGAATCATTTTGACACAAAGATTCAACTTCAACGCTAGTTCCGGTGTGTTTGAGTGGCAGGTGGCTACGCCAATGCCATAAAAGTATGAAGCAAGCATAATGGTCACCAGGGCTCTATCCAGCCATCGGAGTCTGCTGGAGTCTAAGCCGAATATAGGGCACCGGTACGGGGGTGTGACATCGGCATTTCACCGGAGTACGGTGCCGTGCTGCTTAATGTGATTCAAAACGGTGAACTTCACCCGCTGCCCTGACGTGACGGTTGGCAATTGGTTCCAACCGGAGTGTGCGCGACGCGCCGGTACGGGAGTGGTCGGCGAGTGGCCCGACACTAGCCTGCCCAGTAAGCGAGTGGACTACCGGCGAGTCGCCGCAGCCCCATCGCTTCAGCTTTAAATGAGTGTCGTGTCATTCGCGGGCCGTCCACTTGACCGCCAGCCTCCGCGCCTGGGGGGTGATATCGGGGTCCGACCAGTGTGCCGCGACAGGGCAACGTACCGTTCTCCGCCACAAAGACGAGACTGTTGAAATTATGAATTAAAAAATAATAATAAAGCAAATGTGACACACAGAAGGGCTTGCTAACATTTGTTTAAATTAGGGCTGTCAAACGATTAAAATTTCTAATCGAGTTAATTACAGCTTAAAAATTAATTAATTGTAATTAATCGCAGTTCAAACCATCTCTAAAATATGCCATATTTTTCTGTAAATTATTGTTGGAATGGAAAGACACACGGCGGATATATACATACAACATACTGTACATAAGTACTGTATTTGTTTATTGTAACAATAAATCCACAAATGGCATTCTTTCTGTTAAAGTGATCCACGGATAGAAAGACTTGTAGTTCTTAAACGATAAATGGTATAGTTACAAGTTATAGTAATTTTATATTAAAACCCCTCTTCATGTTTCGTTTGAATAAAATTTGTAAAATTTTCAATCAAAAGTAGAGTTAATATAATAAAAATAGAGTGACCAAAGTCTAAGTTTTACGTGTATTTTGCATAGCTATTTTGATATGGAATGCCAGTTCATTTTGCATTGTTGTTAAACTATGTCAGAATAGGGCCTCATTACTACAGACTGAAGTGCTTTTCTTTTTGTGAACATTATTATTTTTTGGAGACAACAAAAATAATATTCCTTTCACTAAACGATACTTACAGTGAGGACAACAAGTATTTGATACACTGCCAAACTTGTTCTCCCCACTGTATGTTTGTTGTGAAGGAGTTGCCAATAAACGGCGCGGTCCAAAGAATGCCTGTGTCCACTCGCCTTTACTGTATAACATATATCTGTACTTATCTTACCCAAAATACAACAGGAGACAAATAATTGCCACTAAAAGAAAGAAAACTTACCGAAATATTTGTGGAGCACATATAGCAATCTGCATTGCATTGTGAATACAGCATAAACGTCTCACAACTACTAATTCTCCCACGTGTAGAAGAAATAACATGAGTATGGAACGGCGCTGCCACCAAGCGGCCGGTGGCATTCTCTTCACTCTTAATGTCCATAAACGGCCTCATTGTAATGTTTGAGGCAATATGCCAGCGGGTGCGTTAATTGCGTCAAATATTTTAACGTGATCAATTAAAAAAAATAATAAACGCCCGTTAACGCGATAATTTTGACAGCCCTAGTTTAAATATATTGTTCTATGTAAATCAGCCAAGGTAGCCCCCCGAATTTTTACCACACCAAATCTGGCCCCCTTTGCAAAAGGTTTGGACACACCTGTTTAACTGATGATCCGTAGACGAGGCCAGCTTCTTTCACTTGATACCAGCTAAATATTATTCAAAATGTAATGATGGTGGAAGAAAGAAGCATCTTGAATTTGAAACTGTATGTTGTCGGCGATTAGCCTCGCAATGATCTTAATTGTGGTTGTGTTAAGCATTGTTTTAAGTATGCGCCCTTACTCAGTATATTACGGTGATAAGTGGCTGAATTTGAGTTTTTTTTCTTTATGTGACGTAATCCTCCCCAGCAGAGAGAGAGAGAGAGAGAGAGAGAGAGAGAGAGAGAGCTGTGTGGAGCGCGCCAAGGCCAGCATTTTGTTATTGCATTTGTAAGTTTAATGCGCAAATAAATACGCACGTGAAGGCTGACTACAAGTCCTTTCTATTTTTCCACGCAGTGACCACGTACGGACGAGAGGTTGCCACCACTGCGTGTAAACCTCGTCACAGGTTATGGGCCCAGAGCACGATGCGAAGCCTGAACACGAGCAAAAGTGAAAGTTGTCTCGTCGGACGAAGTTACCGAGGGAGCTAACGCGAAGAAGAGACGCGGAACTCCTGTGAGACCACCAGTAAAGCTACGTGTATCAAGGTGGAGCTAAGTGGATTTGTTAAATATCACGGAAAAAGTGGCGTGTTATTAAGCGTGAATGCTAACGAGCTAGCGCAACAAGTGAAAGTCAAGCTAACGGTTGACGGGCCTCAGGCGGCGACGGCGCGAGTCAGGAAAGATGGCGGCAAGTTCGATGGCTGGAATAATCACGACGCAGCTTGTATTCTATGGTTCAGAAGACAAATATGAGTTGAGGGAAACAAGGTTTTTGGGCCACTTGCACATTCGTAAGCTGAAAAGGACAATTCTGAAGGAGCCCGGGGATGGCGCCAACGCTGAACAGCTTGCTGAAGATATGGCGAAAAATGCAGATTGCTATGCTGAGCTAATAAGGCTGTTGGATGATAAAAGCCTATCACTGATCAGACATGAGGCAGCAGACGATGGAAGAAAAGCCCTTAAAATCCTGAGGGAACATTATTCAGGTAAAAGTAAACCTAGAATAATAACTTGGTCAGCGAGGTATACAAATTTAACTCATTCACTCCCAGCCATTTTCACCGGAGCAAGGCCCTTCGCTCCCGGCCATTATACTGGATTTTGACTGATTTTGCACGGCCCACAAAATATTCTGTTCTATTGCTATATGAACATGGAACCCACCAAAAGAAAGATTAGACTCTCTTCTTTCAGCAGAAAAAAAAGTAAGTTCATACGTTATTCCATTCTTTAGAAATCAGCATTACAAAATAGCTTAGTTTGAGCAATTTTCCAATTTCTGATGAAAAAACGGAGAAAAGGAGCTTTTTGTAAATGCCAAAATTTCAAACAACTTTGACTTTAACACGGCTATTTTTTGCTTCAGTGACATCCCAAACATCTGAATAATGTTTTCCTTTTACAAAATAACATGAACAACCAGCCAAATAGAGCTTTTGATAGCAAAGTAACAATTTATTCACACTTACCTAACTGAGAGATGACGTTTGGTGGCTGCGACAGCGGTTAAACTTTTCCCTCATTGCCGACTGTCTCGTGAAGATGGATTTTTTTTTTAAGTCTTTTTTTGTGGTGACCACTGTCTCGTTCGCCAGGGGAAGTTATGTTCCTGGGGGGGAACTGGTTTGGCCGTGCGCGTTTCCGTGCAGGACACTCGAGCGTGCAGTGGACGTGAGCAGCAAGCTGCGGAGGGGCTCTGCTAACTTCCCAAATAAAGTTGTAGTGTTTGAATTGAGTTGTGGGCTCTTAGCAAATGCGCTACTGCCCTCCAGTGGCCAGTTTTATTGCTTTAAAATGGGTTTTGAGGCTTGTTTTTTGTTTTGGCGATAGAGCGGAAGTTCTAGATCAGTGGTCTCCAAACTATTCCACATAGGGCCGCAGTGGGTGCAGGATTTCACTCCAACAAAATAAGACCACAGCTTTTCACCAATCTGGTGTTTTATAAGTGTAATCAGTTGATTGCAGTCAGGTGCTGCTTGTTGTAGTACAAACCACATTGGTTAAAATGTCTGTGCTTGATCGGTATGAACAAAAACCAGGACCCACAGCGGCCCTCGAGGACCGGTTTGGAGACCCCTGCTCTAGATGCTTCTTGTACAAAAAAACGCAAAAGACGTATAAATATGTTTGTGGGACAGTTAAGCATTTAAAAATAGAACGTCTTCATACCTTTCTGGGAGCAAATGAGTTAAGCATGGCTGAAAATGAAACTGTAACAGACTACATGATAAGAACAGAAAACCTCATTACTGCTCTGCGAGATGCGGGTGAGACAATGAGTGATGGGCTGACTATAGCCATGATGTTGAACGGCCTACCAGAGTCCTTCAAACCCCTTGCTGTACACGTAACGCAGAATGAAGACAATATCACATTCACTGATTTCAAGAGAAGACAGAAAAAATGAAATCAGCAGCAGACTGTGCGGATAACGTGATGAAAACTTGTGTGAAGCCAGGACGAAACTTCAGCAAGAAGCACACCAGCACCAAGAACGATGAGAATGCTGCTGACATAATCTTTTATAGATGTGGGACAAAAGGACACAAATCAAGAACATGTTCCAGAAAAGTGTGGTGCGGACATTGTAAGAGCAACACTCACCACGAATCAATTTACAAGAAAAAAGGAGCTCAAGATGGAGCAAGACAAGTCGCTGAGGAAGAAACGAGTGACCAGGACCAGTTCTTCAAGGCCGACCACAGAAAGCAGGAGAAACCAGCGGACAACGTGAAGAAGAAAGGCATTATGGTCGACGGAGGAGTAAGCCTGTCGCAATATGCAATAATTCCATTTATGGCGCGATAAATAAAAATGAAGGCGGTAATTTTTCCGCTGCGATTTATCGCCTGCGCGCGTGCGGCAGACGTGCTGTTAAAAGTTCTGATTCCACGTTACCAACTGCGCAAAATGCATCTTCGTTCCAGGTCTGGCAAAAACTAGCACCGGAGCCAATCGTTCCCATTATATCCTATTGTTCAACGTATACCGGCCGCGTCAGTGCTCCGGAGTGACTGTGGACCATATACGGCGCCCCGGTGTTGTTGACGTGTGGGCGCTCCCGTCAGGAGTGACATTTCACGCGGGGCGGCTATTTTTCGGCACAACGCCGGATATTTACAACGAAGTCTGCCAAAGCATTGTTACCGACTTGGTTGCTACGAACAACCTCGCTTTGGCAACGAACAGCTGAATGAAATTAAGGGCGCTGTGCTTCAAACTCGTCCTGTTTATGAAAGTCGATTGTCATATGCTGATGTTGTGTAGTAATGAGCAGACGTGACTTCAGCGGCGCTTGCTAACTTTTTTAATGCGCCCACACACTAGTTGAGCGCCTTGAAAGGTGGAAAAGCGCTATATAAGTATAACACCATTTACCATATAATGAAATGGCAAACTAGATGTGCTATGTCCCGCGCCATTGGCTACATCAGCCCAGAGTGATTATGGGACACGTAGTCCATATACTACATCGATGAATTCTAAACTGTCATGACTGAATGGAAGTTAAGAAGGCCAAATCAATCCATAACAGTGACTATAGATAATGTTGCAAATATTGTTAATTCAGTACGTGACACAGATGGTTACGGACCACAAATAGGATGTCTTGCTCATGTAGTGAACCTAGCTGCTAAGAGAGCTGTAGCAGTCAACATTGTGCCCTGCCTCACTTTACAAATAGTAAAGATTGTTCTCAGCACTTTTATACAACATTTTTTCAGATCAGTAAGAAGTAAGCACATAAATATTATGCACTAAAATGCATGTTTATATGATGGCAATTTAATTTTTGCTCGTTAGCAAAAAAAAAAAAAAAAAAACCCGAAACAAAAAAAATTTTTTTTTTTTTTTTTTTTTACAGAGCATTAAATGTATTGAATTGGATCGAAAATCGTGTCCCCCATATCAAAAATCGTACCGAACCGTGACTTAACTGTATCGTTGCATCCCTATGGAACACCACTGCAGAAGCTGTGACGGGAAAAGTTTTCATTTGCCTTAATGCTTCAGTTATTAAGTGCTTTTTTTTCTTAAACACATTTTATTTATTCAGTGTTTCTGTGTGGTATCAATATTGTTGTTTATTACTTAAGAGGCATGGTCTATTGTTTTTAGTCGTGATTTCTTGACAAGTATTTTTGAATTTAAGAGTAAATATTTATCGCGTTTAAATGGGTGTACTTGATCTATTAATACATACTGTATTCTCACTGTGTTATTGTAAATTGGTTTCAATAAAATCGGGGGGGGGGGGCGCAATAATATTGCATATCGCAATAATTTATGAGAATAATTATCGAACACTAAAATTTGTTATCGCAACAGGCCTACGGAGGAGCAACATCGCACATCGTGAATGACATCGGAAAAATTTAAAGTTTCGACGACTCATTCAAGCCGGAATCCCATTCAGTGGAGTTGGCAGATGGAACAAGAAACGCAGAGGAACAGCGGTGATCTACCTCGAAGACAGCAACGGACGTCGACACACAACGCACCTGCGGGAGGCGCTGTACATGCCTTCATATCCTCACAATTTATTTTTAGTGACGAGCGACAAATGGAGGAGCCAAAATCATCTTTGAAAAGGAGAACAGTCACATCGTTACCAAGGACAGTACCAGGTTTGACATCCATGAAAGTGGCAACTTGTTTTACTTACCAACTATTGAAAACAATGTTGTTGATCAATGTAAACAATGTGTGAGCCATGATATACAGACCTGGCACGAAATCTTGGGCCACTGCAACTACCAAGACGTACAAAAATTACAAGGTGTAGTCAAAGGTATGAAAATCATGAGCAATGCAAAGTCGACATTTTGTGAAGTGTGTAGAAAAGGAAAATTTACACAATCGAGAAATAGGGAGCCAGATAGAAAAGCTAAGAAACCCTTAGAGCTGATACATACTGACTTGACAGGTCCTATGCGAACACCAAGCATAGAAGGGCATAGATATGCACAATCTTTTACCGATGACTTTTCCGGTACCATATTGTATTTTCTAAAGTCTAAAAGTGACACCATACAAGCGACCGAAAAATTCTTGGCAGGCATAGCACCTTATGGGGAAGTCAAATGTCTTCGTTCAGACAATGGCACTGAATTCACAAATAGAGAATTTCAAGCACTATTGAGAAAAACTAAGATTAGACATGAAACGTCGTCACCCGACTCACCGTACCAAAATGGCACTGCGGAGAGAGAATGGAGAACACTATATGAAATGGGCAGATGCTTTTTGATAGAGGGCAAACTTCCAGACAAATTGTGGAATTACGCAATTCAAACAGCAGCCTATGTGAAAAATAGGTGTTACAGTAGACGTACAAAGAAAACATATCAATTGCTAAATGGCAAAGAACCAAATGTAGCCAAATTACAAAAATTTGGATCAGTCTGTTTTGTTTACAAACAAGACAAAGACAAACTGGAGTCGAGATGTGAACAGGGTGTATTTGTGGGCTACGATAAAAATAGTCCAGCTTTGTTGGTGTATTATCCAAACACTGAAAAGATTCATAAACACGGATTGGTCAAATTTGCACCTGAAGTAGCCAAAGAAAAAGAAACACAGACTGTCTTGCGTGTCTTGACGTTTAGCCTTGAACTGACATACTTATTTGCACATTGGCAACTCAGTGTTTCCCACAGGATTTTAGGAGACTGTGGTGGGAGGGTCTCTGACCATAGGATTTTTTGAAACTGTGGTGGTGGGCTGCATCGGAGTCGGACAGCCACACCATGTCATGCCACGGCGAATTTTTTTTTTTTTTCATTATTTTTTCCCCCCAAGAAGAACCATAACAACGATATATTTGAAATATTTCATTAGCTAGGCTAATGTTATAGCTCTCAGCTACGGTACATGTATGTAAAATGCGTTGCTGAGTACAGCTACGTTACCCTATGTAATAATGCGACTTTTTTTCTCGTAGCAATAGTACGACTTACATCTCGTAGTGACTCAGGGTTGGCAAACTGTTGAAAAGAGCCATATTTGACCCCCCCCCCCCCCCCCCCCCCCCAAAAAAAAAAACAAAATAAAACTGATACAGTATGTCTGGAGCAGCAAAAAATTAAAAGCCTTGTACAAGCCTTATAATTATCAATACTAGCTATATTAGCCTACTATAAAAATGACTAAGTTGGCTAGAAATACTAGAAATATTTAGCCTTCATGATTAAATGTTTATTTTCCCTGCTATGGATCCTATCGCGCACCACGTGACTACTCTGTTGTACGATGACACCACAAGTTTAACTTCATTACAATATTAATGAATTGAAAGAATGTTTGTATCATGTTTGTCCTCCTAGAAATCCTATTAAAACAAAAAATATATTTCCCTCCCCCATCTTTTTCCATTTAAAAAAAAAAAAAAAAAAAAAAGCTCCGAAGCAGCACTAAAGAGCCGCATGCGGCCCAAGAGCCGCGGGTTTCAGACCGCCGTCGTAGCCCTCCTTTTTTCTTTTTATTTGACCCTCATAAGTACTACATTACCACAACAATAACAGTCCTTCTGTCAACTGTCCCATTTACAGGACAGGGGGAATTCTAATGGCCGTGTAAAGAGTTTTTCTTGATTCGGTGAGAAGGTGAATAGTTTTTTCCCCGTTGTTCGTTAACTAAATTTCCACACAAACGCACATCGAGGTACCATTAACTTAGCAAGGAGAGGTAAGAGAGTCATTTTTCGAGTGTCCCAGAGCTCGCGAAATTGTGTGTGTGGGGGGTGCGCATTTATCCAACTTTCGTCAGCCATAATTGTCTGAAGTTGGCGCGTCGGTGTTGTGCCGAAAAATAGCCACTCCACGCGAAATGTCCCCCCGACGGGAGCGCCCACACGTCACTCGTACAAACAGCCTTTTCTTACCAATCGATGGACACGGAAACGACGTTCTTGCACCGTGAATATGTATCATTTTACTCTGCTTGAACTAATAAATACTTTACTGTGACCAACGCTCTGAAAATAGAGCAAGGCTTTATTTTGGGCCCCGCCTCTCCGCGCAAGTTCAATCAAAGTTTGCTTTCCGTCCACCGCTCACTTTCGCCGAAAAGTCCGATCGAAACTATTGTAATGCCCCGGATATGGGGAAGAAGGAGAGAAGTCTGTATTTGCTTAACCACTCGATTGTGGTAACAATAATAGAGAGAAACAATAACAAAATAACAGCGGGCTGCTACGACATGCGACCGCTATCTCTCGCTATCTCGCTCGTTCTCCCATTCTTCCTACTCGTTCCCCTTGCGTCTCTTAAATAAATAAATAAATAAATAAATAAAATACTGCTCTAAAATGCTGCTCTCGCTCGCGCGGGTAGTAGAGTGGAGTGGGCTACAGCTGTGTAATCGGCTGACTGACGCATCTGATTAGTATCTTTTTTTTTTCGGGGGGGGGCGCAAACGAGACTGTGGCGGGCCCAAACGAGACTGTGGCGGGCCGCCACAGTCTCGTCCATTAGTGGGAAACACTGCAACTTATAAAGACAGGCTCGCATCTGCGCGCTCCACACGGCTCGCTCTCTCTTTCTCAGCTGAGGAGGAATACGTCACAACAAAAAGTATTGAACACAAATACAGCCATATTCTAGCGTAATATATGGTGGAATAAGGGCGCACACGTAAAACAATGCTTAAAGCATGGTGTGCCCAAGGGCGTAGGTTTGGTCCCAGTATTGGTAGGGACGATATAACCGCATAACTTCCATGTACACTTTTTGCTTGAGACGGGACATTAATAAGACCAAGAAGATTGGGTGAACGGCGGTCACGGCTACACTTCTCACCAATGTGAACCAAGTTAATTGATAGGCTAAATTATTAATGCAAAATAAATACAAATTTATTTAACTTCCGCATGCACTGCAAATTTATAACGTCTTAATCTGATCCTTTTTCTTAAATCTAGTCGAATCATTTTCTCCATGTTGTCCTGAGTGTTAAAGGCTGGTTAACAGATTAATGCGTCAGATTCTTCCACTTACTTGAAGTAAATATTACTACAGTATTTTTTTTTATTAAGGCCATACAATTACAAGTTGTTCGTTTTTCACCTAAATCAAGAAAAAAAAAATGCTGTCAAATAATCTTTTGGACAATATCTATTCTTGAATTAAGAACATTTCTGACAAGTTAAAAAAATAAAAATTAATAATTATATATATATATATATATATATATATATATTAGGGCTGTCCCAAACGACTAATTTTCTCCCGATTAGTCAGCCGACTATTTTTACGATTAGTCGACTAATCTATTAAAAAAAAAAAAAAAAAAAATTTTTTTTTACTAATTTAGCAATTAAATTTTTGTTGACGCTTATCAATTCACAAAAACATTGGAACACTTAAATTATTTATTAAAGTACAAATAAACACGTAAATAACAATAATAAATCACAAATAAACAATGAGTTCAAATGCTGGTAGAATTAACTAGTGCAAAACAATGGAATGTAAACAGATTCAGAACACTGAGTTCGCCTTTCCAACATGATTCAAAACAATCCTTAAAAAAACACTTAGCCTTAATATTATAATATGGTACTATATGTAATAGTTTTATAATAATTATAATAATTATTCATTGCCAATCAGATTTTTCATAAAGGTGTCATTTTAAAGGTATTCTTAGTGTAGAATCTAAATTCTGAAGTATGCGGGATTAACTCCTGAAATCGTTATTTATATGACGAACATGACATGCTTTTATTTTGAAATGTTCACCGGAAGTACGTTGGCTAAACCGCTAACCGGAAGTACGTTCGCTAAACCGCTAACTTCAGCTTTACACTCCGCAAAAAAAGCCCTTTTTGTCATTGCATGTGTCAATAATAGATTTTTTTTGGCCATTTTTTTCGTTTGCAAATGCTGTTAACCAGCGATTTTTCATGTTTGAAATGTCACCTTTTAACCGCAAGTTTGCTTTCACGAGACGACAGCCAATGTTTCATAGCAGGCTAAAGTACCGGTAGGTTGCCTTTTTCCCCCCATTCACCTCAGTGTAGCAATGCTAACGTTACAGTGTTTAATATAGATGTGTTTTCTTATTTTATATGTCTGAACTTTAATTCTACAGCGTGTTGATAAGAGAAAGGAGTCTCACATGCCATCAGCACGCACGCACCAATGTATGCACGCACGCACGCGCGCAGCGATAAAAGGCAGCCGTGAAAATTACCGCCCTCATTTTTATTTGCCTTGCGATAAATGGACTCATTGCATATCGCGACAGGCTTAGCAACTTCAATAAAACATGTCGTTAGTTAGTTAGATGGACTTACAAACTGAGCGACGGCGCTTGAGGTGTTTATTCACGGCCGACGTGCAGCCAAGCTTGGCATTGAAGAGACAAGACAAAGAGTGTACCTTCCTTTGTTTCTTTGAAATAAGTCAATGTTTTGGACACTCTGGTGCGCTTTTTTTGGCTTTGTGCCGCTTTCCCCGCTTGCATACGGAGCGCGTCCGACATTCAGAACTTTCCACGCATATATTTTTTTAACCCTTTATTAACCGTCGACGGGATGTTGCGCTCGTCGACGGATTTACGTCGTCGATGACGTCGACAATGTCGACTAGTCGGGACAGCTCTAATATATATATATATATATATATATATATATATATATATATATATATATATATAATATACCAACGTTTTTCTTATAATAAGTCTGTTAAGCTTATCTTCTGCTTGGTATTTTTCTCATTTCAAGAAACCTGAGTAAAATTTACTTGAAGCACTAGCAGATCATTTCACTTCTTTCTAGTAGATTTACACTGAAAACAAGGGAAGTTAATTTTTTTTCTCTCCGTTTTAAGAAGGTGAAGTTTTGCAGTGCATATGTATTGGTTGTTTAGGTGGTACACCGTTCCATCCAACCCTTTCTTTTCAAAAACTACTAAAGAAACATTTGGAAAACTTCCAGACTAAAGATTTTATAAGCAAATTTAAATTGCAATATTTAAACGCAGAGGTGGGTTGATTAGCCAAAAATTTTACTCAAGTAAGAGTAGCGTTACTTCAAAATAATATTACTCAAGTAAAAGTAGTCATCCAAAAAATGTACCCAAGTACAAGTATACAGTGAAAAGAATACTCAAGCAGTTACTGAAAATGTTACTCTTACTTATTTTTGTTTGATTTTTTTAAACAATGGTATATGAACCGTTGTTATAATGATACTGGACAATAACACATAACCACATTAAGCCAAAGAAATAATAAAAAATAAATAAATACAATAAAGAAAATAAAAATACCTTGAATTCCAATGAGGAAAAAAAAATGCATTATTCGTCCAAAGAGCATTGACGCCCTCTGGTGGAGAAAATAATTCCTAGTTTGAATAGTGAAGAGTTATTTCATAATTACAATTTAGAAATTAAAATGAGCATATATCCGGTTTTCCTTGGTCAATCAGTGCCAAATAAAAACTGGGAGAGAGGTTGAAATCCGCACTTTCGAGTCATGTCGAGAGCAGCGCTCAATATCAAATACTTCATTTTTTACGGTGCTAAAGACACCACATGATTCAGCAGGCTGCGTGAAGCTAGAACGGCAAACTTGCCTCTGATTGGTGCAATGGAGTCTTGTGATTATTTTTGCGACGTCTCATTGGTGAAATCGATAGAGCTACTTGCTTGCGAAAAAATAATCTAATTAATCTCTTGTTTATTTAGCACCTTTGGATAACTTTTGAGAGTCCAACTGAATTTAAAAGAGTGCCATTTATTCACCACCACAAAAGCTTCGGGTGCAAAATAGTATCAGGGTGAAAAAGTTGTCAGAACACCGGCTGTGAACGTGTGTAAATGTCAAGTCATCAGCCAATCGAACTTGGTTTGAGGCGGGGGGATGGATTAGCCCATTCAGCAAGTCAAGAGGGGTCAATGTATAATGGTAGGGTTAATTCTAATACAAAATGGGAAGACAATTTCAATGATCTATATAATTGAAGTCATCATATAATGCTGATAAGTTGCTGGGGACAATTTAAGCGTCCTGAAAAGTTGGTAGCGTTATGTCCCTACCGTCCCTATGCAAACCTACGCCCTTGCTCGAGAGCCCCTATCCGTTTTTTTCCCCCCCCCGGTTACCACGTCTCCCTCCGTTAACACACCTGAATCAAATGATTACCTCATCAGGAAGCTCTGCTGGAGCCTGATAACAATCCTGATTATTGGATTCAGGTGTGTTGGAGGAGGGAGACATGGAAAACAAGCTGGATAGGGGCTCTCGAGGACCCAACTTGGGCACCCCTGGTTTACAGGGATCCTCGAATAGAAAGACATGTCATTCCTAAAAGATGAATGTTAGTATGAGTTACAATAATTTTATATTGAAACCGCGGTATTTTTTGCTTAAGGTTATCATACTGTGAAAATCTCATACTGGCACATGCCTAGCCTTGTGTAGGAATTGGCTTTAAACACAACACATTGAAAGTCGAAGCTGTCAGTCATTTGGTCTGTCAATTCATTTTATTTTTGGATTCAAACTGGACCTGATTCCTTCCGAACTGGACCTGGACCTGGAACTGGTACCCCGATTCTACTGGGTAGAAGTGCCTGGGTTGGCCCTGCCGGGTGGTGGAGAAAAGTGTTTCTTCTCACAGGACATATTTGGTGGACTGGCAGACGGTAGTCGGCCTACTCTGGATGCTGGCTTGTTGACTTGTTTCAAAGTGTGGGACACATCCAAGCGAAACATTTTCAGAGGAATTGGTTTTTCCTTCAGAAGGCCACAGTCTCTCTTGTAGACCAGCCAGGAATTGGAGATGCACAGATCTAGGGCGTATCCAAACAGGGGGAAGTACCAACGGGTTGACTTGGCTGGGGTCTTGTATAGGTGAACTAGCATGTCGGAAAGATCAATGCCACGGAACAGCATGAATCTCCTCTTTGGCATGATGTCAGCAATCACGTCAAAATGTGATG
Organism: Corythoichthys intestinalis; assembly: GCF_030265065.1. NCBI lineage: Eukaryota > Metazoa > Chordata > Actinopteri > Syngnathiformes > Syngnathidae > Corythoichthys > Corythoichthys intestinalis. Next base: position 55,932,129 of record NC_080397.1, on the reverse strand, counting down.
CAGGGCACCGGTAGTCTGCTATGGTCGGAAATTGAAGAATACCCATGAAAAATAGCATACCCAGGAAATCTTCAATCTCACTAGGTTTGTGTTTGATGGGATCCCCCAACTTCTGGGCAGAGTACAGGTTGGTTTGAAAAGCAATATGTTGAATCATCCCATCAGTCAAGAGCATTTTGAAGTACTGGAAGAGTGTCTTGACAGGATCTGGGGATGCAAAACATGAATCAGGGACCTGGAATTCCTCAATATCTACATGCTTCTAGATCCTCCTGGCTTCTTTTTGTTTCTTTTCTGACGTTTTCTTCTTTTTTGACACCGGGGGTGAAAAGGGAGCCTCATCCACCTCTTCTTTGAATGTTTCTAGGGTATTCTTCCTCTTTGCAGATGTGCTTTTAGAGGGCAACTCTTCATCTGAAGATTGAGTGCAAAGATCCCCGATCAACTCTACTTATTTGGGCAGAAAATCAGGATCCCCTACTGTGTCATCATCACTCAGATCAGCCTCAGAGTCTTGAGGATCTTCTGGTACAAAGGCCAGAAAATTCCATGTTCTTGAAACAAAGATATTTAGCATTCATCTTTTGAATCTAATCTAAAAAAATAGAATTAAAAAAATGGAAGGCTAAAAATTTAATCATGCACCATTTTATATAAATTTATTATCATTATATAAGTGACATATTGACAACAATGGATTAACAGAAGTATTTATATTTCAATAAAATTTGCATAAATTCACCGTAGTAACCATATGGTTGAGCTGTCACTCCATACCAATTTTTACCATCAAGTGACAACTCAACCGTTTGATCAAGCACATTCATGAAAAATTATTTGACTCTTATAATGTGGTTTTATCTTGCATTAAGTTACATGATTCTGTAAAGTAACATGTTAGAAGATCAAATATGTTGAAAAAAAGAATCTACCTGTCATATTGTAGCCAAAAGTTGCCCACATGTCAGGAGTGATTTTTCTGTTGAAACCTTGCTAGCAGAAGGATGAGTGAAAACTCTTACTAACGAAAAATACAGTGACCTCTAGTGGATTTTTTACGCACAGCATATCTCAACCAAGTTGTAGAGAGGACACAATCAGGTTGAGTTCAGTTCAACACATTATACCATAAATATAGGGACACAAAATGTGATCTACCAAATTGTCGAGCTAAACATCAAAGGGTTAAGGTGTTTATTCCAACTCAAAATTCAAACAATACTACTTGTGGTTTCTAATCAAATAAACAACTAAACAATAACGTGCAGCAGTGAAACAACGGTCAACAGAAAATATGCCTTGAGCCAGGTAACCCCCTCGCTCTGTGTGTTCAACTGACTTGGCTCCTTCTGACAGCCCAATTTGAAGTAGGCATAACAGCTGAAATGTGTCAAAGGCTGATTACCTAAAACCACGCCCACACCTACCAGAAACCAAAGGTGACAGTCAAACAGTAAGCAAAGGAAGATAACCAGGCTCTTAAACAAAAGAAATAGTTTAACATAATCAAAATCAACACTAATAGGCATTATGGCTCATACAATTCCGGCCCCTAATTATTGTGTTACCGAAAGTATACCAATAATTACCATTACGATCATACTCCAATTCAATGACAAAAAAAATATACATCATTGTCACATTGTAATTCACTCATAATTACACTATAATAATGAATGCGTCATAAAACTGCATACCCTACCAGTAGGTGAAAGCTGTTAAGAAAAGAGTGAAAGATGTGTAAGACGAAGTTACTTGCACATGGCCTTCAGTCAGATGTGGAGCATTCACGTACCCATTGTCCATTGGCAAGGTCTTTAAGTCGTCTGCACAGTGCATAAAGGGCAAGAGGCAATGTTGAAAGAAGAGATGTGCTTCTTAAAAAGTTCTGCCTCTTGCAACAGGCAAACCTTGCTGATAGGTCTGTTCAAATGTCCAAACTTGGTCTTGATCCATAGCATGCGCACAAGTCCTTTGCTGTCTGTGATGGTCTCAACGACTTTGCCGATCGGCCAGGAGTTTCGTGGAGCTGAATCATCAACGACGATCACGATGTCTCCTGAAGATCTTTTCCAGAATACATCTGACATGTATTGTATCGGTCTCCATCTGCGACGAGCATATGTGTCTGTCTTCTCAAACACTCCTGGTGGCAGTGATGGTTTGGAGATGGAGATGGTTTGGCGTTAATGCTTCAAGGTCGTTAGGATCTGTAGAAGCCATAGTGATTGGTCGCCCATTGAGAATCGCTTCAGCTTCACAGAATACTGTTTGAAGTCCTTCTTCATCCAGACTCTGCAGGTTTAAGGTAGAATTGAGAACTTTTCGCACTGACTTGATCATTCTCTCCCATACACCACCATGGTGTGAACCAGCAGGGGGATTGAAAATCCAGCGTATTCCTTTCTGGAGCAATGCATTGTGGATCTGCTCCTGATTCCAACCTTTAATGGCCTCCTTCAGCTCACGTTGAGCCCCAACTAAATTGGTGCCCTTGTCTGATCTTAGCTCCTTTATTTGTCCACGTCTGGCTATAAAACGGCGGAGGGCATTGATAAAGGAATCTGTGTCGAGTGAGGATGCCACCTCCAGATGAACTGCTCTCATGGTCAAGCATGTGAAAATCACGCCGTAACGCTTCACCACACTCCTGCCACGCTTCACTCCAAAGGGTCCAAAGTAATCAACTCCAACATATGTGAAGGGTGGTTCGTCAGGTGAAACTCTGTGTGCTAATGGAGGAGGCACGCTTCCCTGCTGGGCCTGCGCCAGGCCCTCGTCCCGGTCTTGGTCCCACTTTTGGGCTGCCCTCGCACGCCTATCTTCGTTGGGGCGTACATATCTCCCAAAAGCGTGTAACATGAGAGCCTGTTTTGTGGCTTGACTACTAGGTCCCGGTCCTGGTCCCACTTTTGGGCCGCCCTCGCAAGCCTATCTTCGTTGGGGCGTACATATCTCCCAAAAGCGTGTAACATGAGGGCCTGTTTTGTGGCTTGACTACTAGGTCCCGGTCCTGGTCCCACTTTTGGGCCGCCCTCGCGAGCCTATCTTCGTTGGGGCGTACATATCTCCCAAAAGCGTGTAACATGAGGGCCTGTTTTGTGGCTTGACTACTAGGTCCCGGGTCCTGGTACGAACTCATTGCTGGAAAGTAGGAAGAGATGATTCAGAAGTTTGTATTTCTTGTGGATGATTGTTCATATAATTTTTGTTCGGATATTCCAATTTAAATTTGCTTATAAAACCCAGACACTTATTCTGGAAGTTTTCAAAATGTTTCTTTAGTAGTTTTTGAAAACAATGGTTTGAATTGAACGGTGTACCACCTAAACCAGGGGTCGGGAAACTTTGGGGCTGAGAGAGCCATGAACACCGCAAATTTTTAAATGTAATTCTGTGAGAGCCATAAAATATGTTTAAAACTAAAAATACAAGTAATATGTGCATTTTATGCCATTTCAACACTTTTAAAGTACAGTCAGTCTCCGAATACTTTTTAATAACTTAAATAATAATTACATGAATACCTTCCTTGTATTGTAGTCAATACGATGTGTAACAGCATAAACTGGATGTACACTTTTTGCTGGAGACGGGACATTAATAAAACCAAACAGACTGGGTGAACGGGGGTCAGGGCTACATTTCTCACTAACGCATACCTAATTAACTGATAGGCTAAATGATCAATGCAAAAATAAATCTCTATTGACTTGTAATAATGTTCACACTGCAAATTCATAACGTCTTAATCTGATCATTTTTCTTAGATCTTCTTCTTGAATCTAGATGAAAAATTTTCTCCATCTTGTTTTGAGTGTTTAAGACTAGTTAACAAAAACACTAGCTAAAAAAAAAAAAGAAAAAAAACTAGCTTAACACATTCATGGGTAAGATTATTCAATTTACGTTTGGTAAGTATTACCATTTGTTCTTATTAAGCCCATATATCCAAAGGTTGGTCATTTTTCACCAAAATCAAGGGAAAAATGCTTTCAAATCTTGAATTAAGAACATTTCTGGCGAAAAAAAAGAAAAGTTTTTTTTTAAAGATTAAATATACTCACTTTTTGCCTGCTGGGCCTGCGTCCGGCCCGGGGCCTGCTGGGCCCTGGGCCTGCGCCAGGCCCTCGTCCCGGTCCTTGTCCCACTTTTTGGCCGCCCTCTTAACCCTGTCTTCGTTGGGGCGTACGTATCTCCCATAAGCATAGAACATGAGGGCCTCTTTTGAGGCCTGACTACTCGGTCCCGGGTCCTGGTACGAACTCATTGCTGGAAAGTAGGAAGAGATGATTCAGAAGTTTGTATTTCTGTATTTCCCTGGGCCTGCGCCAGGCCCTCATCCCGGTCCTGGTCCCACTTTTGGGCCGCCCTCTTAACCCTGTCTTCGTTGGGGCGTACGTATCTCCCATAAGCATAGAACATGAGGGCCTCTTTTGAGGCCTGACTACTCGGTCCCGAGTCCTGGTACGAACTCATTGCTGGAAAGTAGGAAGAGATGATTCAGAAGTTTGTATTTCTTGTGGATGATTGTTCATATAATTTTTGTTCGGATATTCCAATTTAAATTTGCTTATAAAACCCAGACACTTATTCTGGAAGTTTTCAAAATGTTTCTTTAGTAGTTTTTGAAAACAGGTTTGAATTGAACGGTGTACCACCTAAACCAGGGGTCGGGAAACTTTGGGGCTGAGAGAGCCATGAACACCGCAAATTTTTAAATAATTCTGTGAGAGCCATAAAATATGTTTAAAACTAAAAATACAAGTAATATGTGAATTTTATGCCATTTCAACACTTTTAAAGTACAGTCAGTCTCTGAATACTTTTTAATAACTTAAATAATAATTACATGAATACCTTCCTTGTATTGTAGTCAATACGATGTGTAACAGCATAAACTGCATGTACACTTTTTGCTGGGGACGGGACATTAATAAAACCAAACAGACTGGGTGAACGGGGGTCAGGGCTACATTTCTCACTAACGCGTACCTAATTAACTGATAGGCTAAATGATTAATGCAAAAATAAATCTCTATTGACTTGTAATAACGTTCACACTGCAAATTCATAATGTCTTAATCTGATCATTTTTCTTAGATCTTTTTCTTGAATCTAGACGAATAATTTTCTCCATCTTGAGTGTTTAAGACTAGTTAACAAAACACTAGCTAAAAAAAAACAAAAAACAAAAAAACTAGCTAACAAATTCATGGGTAAGATTATTCAATTTACGTTTGGTAAGTATTACCATTTGTTCTTATTAAGCCCATATATCCAAAGGTTGGTCATTTTTCACCAAAATCAAGGGAAAAATGCTTTCAAATAATGTTTTGAACATGATCAATTCTTGAATTAAGAACATTTCTGGCGGAAAAAAAGAAAAGTTTTTTTTAAAAAGATTAAATATACTCACTTTTTGCTTAAAATAAGTGTTTAGAAAAAGAGCCAGCTGAAATTCTTATTTCAAGAAATCTGAGTAAAATTTACTTGAAGCACTGCCAGATAATTGCACCCATTTCTAGTAGATTTACACTGACAACAAGGGAATTTAGACATCAGCCAATCAAGCGCGCGTTTGAGGGGGAAAAAATGGTGTCAGTCTAAGTCTGCACATAACGAAAGTAATTCGCTTAATAATGGCAGGGTCAGTTGTATCCTTACAAAATATGCCAAGACATTCCAAATTACCTCTGTAACTGAACTCATTCTATAATGCAAACAGGGTTGCTTAAAAGTTGATGGGGACAATTTGAGCTTCCTGAAAAGTTGCTAGTGTTATGTCCCTAACGTCCCTATGCAAACCTACGCCATTGGTCCATTAACAGAAGGGCTATAATTGTTGTGGTAATGTCGTACGTATTAGGGCCAAATAAAAGGAAAAAGAAGGACTACGAGATGTAAGTTGTACTATTGCTACGAGAGAAAAAAGTGGGATTATTACGTAGGGTAATATAGCTGTAATCAGCTCCACATTTGACATACATGTACCATAGCTGAGAGCCATGACATTAGCCTGGCTAATGAAATACTGTATTTCAAATAGATCTTTGTTATGATTGTTCTTGGAAAAGACAAAAAACAAAACAAAAAGAAAAATCTCATCTGTCATGCTATGACGCAATTTTGCCGTGGCACGACAGGGTGAGGCGGTCCGACTCCGATGTAACCCACCACCCCCAGCTTCAAAAAATCCTAGGGGAAACCCTGTATTTATAAACAATTACAAGTTTTCTTGACAAAACATATTGAACTTCTGCATTTTAGACACTACTAGCATTCACTCGTCGTCCGCTCGCCATTACGAAGACATCCGCAGTCATACATAAACATACTTAAAGATTGACATATTTCTGACCTATATTAACACACAGTACACATCACAATCATCCTGAAATAAAGCAATCCGCTAATATACACAGTCAAATTATGCCCTTTTTCTCACCTGAAACAAGAAACGGTTTTATATTGTGTTTAATTGTGTACATACTTTGTAATCCATTCTTTGTGTAAGTGTGTGTGCACTCCCTCCATAGGGCAGCTTTGAATCTCATGACACTTTGTGTAATGACAATAAAGGCATTCTATTCTATTCTATTCTATTCTATTGTTGCACAGACGGCTCATTTCTTATTCGCTCTACTTATTGCCCATGCACGCCGAGAAGCGAACCCTGCCCCCTGCTGGTTTCAAACCGTAAGTACAACAGTCTCAGCCTGAAACTTGCGTGTATATTTTCCACAAACAACGAAATAAGATGAAACATTTAAAACAGGGTGAATCTATCTGTGGATACATAAAAATATTAAAATAACTTTTAATATTATTTAATTATTATTTAACCTTTGTCTTGTGTTGGGGTCAGTACCAACCCGTTTGCAGTTTGAAATAATTATGAGCACTACATATATTTTTGGGTATCACATTAAGACTCCATGACTTTATCAGCAACATCAATTAAAATGTTTTGAATTTTGGAATTCACCCCCCCCTCCTCTTTTTTTTTTTTTTTTTAATGATCACATCTTTGCTGAGGATGAGGCTGGGGACTCGGAGCAGCAGTGGCATACGGAAGACCTGAGGAGGGAGACGTGGAGTATCCATCGAAAGACAGACACATCATTTCAAACATATACATCCGAATGTGGCACTATCAGTCTGTTCCTTCTGACTGTCTGACTAAAAGTATAACAGCATTGAGCATTACCATGAGATTGGTAAAACTCCTTCCTGATCTCCAACCCAGGGCCAGAGGTGAAGGTGGATGAACATTTACTCCCTTTCCAAAGAAGATGCTCCTTTTGGCAACACATGCCCAGCAGGCCCACAATCGGGAGAACCGGGACAGTTCCCGGTGGGCCGGCCGGACGTTTGGGCCGGTCGTGATACACATTTTTAACGAAGCTTTCAGTTAAACTATTTACTAACGGCATTAACGCAACCCGTTTTGCGCAATAAATTGTGGCCCTTCTAGCATTCCGTAGTTTGAAATTCGATACCCCGCAATAGACCCTACCCACGTGACGTCACAAGTCCGCCCTCCTGACTGGTGCCGCCCAATTGTCCGTCAACACATCATGTTTACCTGTTACGGCTACGTACATTCCTCCTATTTACGGCGTGTTTTTCTGCTCGTTAACATTAATAATCAAAATGGTGAAGGCGTGTGTGGCGGTCGGTTGCAATAACAGAGAAGATAGACGGAGAGACTTGAAGTTCAACCGGATTCCGAGAGACCTGGAGAGGAGAGAGCGAGATGGGCTGCTGCAATTCGACGAGAAAACTGGGCTCCAAACGATTACCACAGATTATGTAGTAGTCATTTTATATCTGGTAAGATGCATTTAATATATATTTAGCGGGTTTTGGGCTGACAACCGCAATTAAGATCATTGCGAGGCTAATCGCCGACAACATACACGTATGTATGTAGTGAGAGTGCTATCGCTAAACCATATAAACATTAAAAGCCCTAGCTCCGTTGACAAATGACATGAAATACATTGGACTTCATAGTGGATGTTAGCAAGAACAAAAGATTTTGAATTGAAAATTTCGTAACTCGCCTTTCCAAGCACAAGATAGATTCCTGCCGAATTTTCGTGGACGAGGACCTGTTTCACCCAACCAGCAACGAAGTATTTATAAGCCTCCAAGCTCTTAAAGTTTTTCAAACTTTCGTGAGAATAGGCTGATTTTGTGTGGACAAGATAGTTGTAAATATCAGGGTAGCTAGCAGATGCTAGGCAAATACGGCGCAGACAGCGGGTCGAAAAAAATCGATATAGGCATCAAATATGGATCTGGCGAATGGATAAACTGAAGCTTTTCCACATAACGCCTTTTATGCAACGCATCAAGTGAGTTTACGGTATCCGAAAGCACCGGGTCTTCCATTAAATGCATTATAAATTGCTCGATCAATTGAGACCATTGATAATACAGACACAAAATGACGGACAAGGGGGCGGAACAATACAGCGATCACGTGATTTTGTGACGCCGGTAGGTAGAGTCTATAGCACATGAACAGTAGTGACGGGATCTGTCGTTCACTTGAGTAAACGAACCCATTCCGGTTCGTTCAGTAAAAAGATTCGTTCGCCCCCCTCATATCCCTCCCCGCCCAAATGAATCGTTCGGTTAGTGAACGGGAAGTGACGTTGCCGAACGAATCACCAAAGACCGCTTCGCAGTATAACTGAACGGGAAGTGACATTGCCTGGTCCCTCCCTCTCTTGCACACAGGCTCCTCATTGACCACTCTTCGTAGTTTCAGAAATGAGTGACAGGCGATATCATTCTGCTTTCACAAACAGCCTCGTCTCCCTCCCGCTGCTGCAAAAGCGAGGGAGAACTTCCGCGTCGTCTGTCCTAGTTCAATGGGATCAAAGTCATGGCTCGTGCTTGCATTTCGATTTAGGACACGGTTAAACATTTTCCTTTTGTGGGGGGAGTGGGGGTGTGGGGTCGGGGGCGTATGGACTTTCTTTAGCATGTTCTTGATCACATATACAATGCTGCTGCTACCAGCCAACGCGGCATGCTTGCTGTCACGAAAATAAAGATAAATCGAAAGTTTAATTTCTAAATATGGAACAACCAACACATCATATTTACCTCTCGCTCTGTTGTATTTTAGTTTTTATGCTCATCACTATTATCTTTGGTCACTATTGTTAAAACTAAAGTGTAAATAGCTAGTTGTCAAATGTTGCTGCTCTGAAATAAAAACAATACTTCATTTTGATATTTGACAGTTTAATTGCAAATCAGTATTAAGATGATCGTATTGAATTTTTGCACTGGTATTAACAAATAAAATAATCCGGTCAGCTCCCCTGTCGTCCCCTCATCTCAGATCGTCAAATGCTGACGAGAAATAATTGTTTGCTCTTTACGAAGTTGCCTTTCTACTCTCATTAGTCTGTTAAGAAAAATGTAGACATATTGCGACATCTCCCGTGTCCGCGTGCGTTGTTTTTGGGCGCTTGAGTAGCACATGATGGACGGATGGACATAATTTGTCAAACCAACTAACACCCGACACGCTGTGACACGAAAGAAAATAAAACAGTCGGAAAAAATTGAAATGTATATACAGTTTCATTGCAAATCAGTATTATGGTGATCATACTAAATATTCTTTTTTTCTGTGCACGTATGAGGTAAATATCGCTGCCATGAAGCCTCCATAAAATGAGTTTTCTCCCCCCGCACTGCCGTCACGCGACCGCAACTCAGCTTATGCTTGCCTCGTAGCTACCTGCGAAAGTCTTTTAAAGTGCCTGTGACACGAAAAAGCATGTTTATTTCATAATACACGCGGTATTTTATGCTCCTGAATGATATGGACCGCTTGGATGTGTGTGGAAGCGATCGCTATATATATTTAGTTTTTTGAATCCCGCGCCAGGAAAATGAGTGACTTCCGGCTTCGGTCTTGCATTGAGGAGGAGGGCGCTGTGACGTGTACGGTAGAAGACGTCCTCTTCATGCTACAGTGTACTGTTGTGTATGAGGACGAAGGATTCAGCTGATTTTGCGGGTTAATACGTTTATTTTTCGCATCACGCCAGCCAAACGGCTGCAGAAAAATCATTTTGTATGAGGAAGAGGCGTATGCGCCTTTTTGGAATTTCAAAAGGTTCCCATTCACCGTGGATATTTACTGTGGGACCATTGGACTTACGAGGAAGTGAGTAAACATCTTGTTTTGTATTATGTCAAATACGAATACAGTGATTACAAAGTAAACACTACAAAATTCCTTTAAATAAAGGACAACTTACGTTTGATCATTGATAGGCATGTAAAAAGCTCTCCTCATGCTCGTTAGCAGTTAGCTGTTAGCACGTTAGCTGCACAACAACTCCAGCCACCCTCCTCCCGGGAACGAACTGTAAATTGCTCTCCGCCGGGCGTTTTGCCGATCCGCGAAGACAATCGACAACCGGGTCGTCATGTCAAATAATCCAGGCTAGTTAAGTGTGATTTTCCACTTCGAAGACTGTGAAACATCCCTTGGTTCGGGTTAGCATGTCGGCTAGCTGTCACTCCTTCTGGTTTGTTTACATTCTCCGAAGCCGGGGAAGGGAAATGACATATGTCCGATTTAGGTGTCATAAAATATCGTTCGGGAGGTGCGACAGTAAAGGTGAAGTCGACAGTTTTGACCATTATGTAGTAATTTTGCCATGTCGTCTTGAATAAATGGATTTTTATTATTTCATATTCCATTTAGCACAAGATTGTTATTTGTCTTGACCATGCCATTTATTTAGCAATTGGGGAAAATACTTTGATAAAAAGAATATCCTGTAAAAATATGGAAGTAAAGAGAAAGAAACAATGACATTTTGCCGCCCTCTTCGTCGCGTTTTCCTCATTGTGAATAGTTCCCCCTCGACGGGCTGACTGGTCCTTCTCAAACCATTTATATAGCTATTGGGGAAAAATACTTGGATAAAAAGAATATCCTGTAAAAATATGGAAGTAAAGAGACAGAAACAATGACATTTTGCCGCCCTCTTCGTCGCGTTTTCCTCATTGTGAATAGTTCCCCCTCGACGGGCTGACTGGTCCTTCTCAAGCCATTTATATAGCTATTGGGGAAAAATACTTGGATAAAAAGAATATCCTGTAAAAATATTGGAGTAGAGAGACTGAAACAATGACATTTTGCGGCTCTCTTCGTCGCGTTTTCCCCGTTCTGAACAATTCTCCCGCAATGGGCTGAATAGTAAAACCGATGAGCCCAGTCTACCGCTGACGTCATCCACCTGTTGGGGACGCTAAAGCCCTATAATGGTAGGCGTGGCTAACCGGCAGATTAAAAGACTAATTTCTCGTCATCTGCACTTTGCTAAATTGTTGTATATAGTCGAATCGTCTCAAAATATGATTCTAATTCACATAATAATGCCATTTAAGACTTTTTTTCTGGTGTCATATGCTCTTTAAACTACTGTAAATTTGATAGTATGTCATTATATGTAGTCCCGAGTCTGTTGAAAAAAGTAGTACACTAAACCATGCTCGCTAGGTTTGTGTGGTATTTTTGTCTGTTTGAGCAGCATTTGATAGGCTCCACATTAACAAATATGTGACAAAGTCATTTCCTTTCATTTTTTGACTCGTTCACCGCATTACTGCAAAGTCAAGTTAGCAGCAAGCTAGGTCAGGAACCGGAGCCTCCGGAGGACCGAGTCACTGAACGGCAAGTGACATAATTCAGTCTTGCCCTCCTGCCTGCACGCTGGCTGCTTATTGGCTACACGTGGAAGTGAGTGACAGACGCCCTGATTCTGTTTCCGCTCCCTCCCCTGCCCGCGATGAGGCTGGCGTCTGATTGGTCGTGTGCGATGTCAGAAGACGCTGCCGCTTGCTCAACGCCCTCCCACGCAGCGAACAAGCACCAACCTCATAGAACGAATCAGTGCAGATGGTGATTAGTTCGGTCTCGTTCACCCAAACAATTCGTTCAAAAAGAACGAATCGTTTGAGACCGATACAACACTAACGAACAGGACATACTCGTACTTAGTAATTAGCGAAAGTAAGCTTCATCTTTCTCAGCGCATGTGAAGGCAGCATTCATTTGAGTCGGCGGGGCGCGACGTTGAAGAAGGCTCTCTGCTCCTTAAAACAAGACAAAAAAAACAATTTGCGTTGCTGGTAAGAACAATGGTTTAACACTTATCTTCTAACCATAGGCGTGGCCACAAGGGTGGCCGGCCTGAAATTTGGTTGGCCACCCTAAGTGCACCCCCAACCAACCACCACCTCAGTAAAGCTACGTTCACACCGGCTGCTTAATTTGCTTGTCGCGCCGCGGGCTCCCATGAAAGTAAATGTGAACGTGTCACACATGTCGCGTCGGGGCGATGCGATGACGCCAAATTGACTGTAGCTCGTCAAATTTAACGCACCACCAAGGAGATGGTTTGGTTGAACTTTCTGCGACTGAGTTTGGCGTCGAGGAGGAAGCAGCCAATCGAATACTTTTTCCTCATTCACGTGACTTTAGGCGAATAGGATGCACAGGAACGTCAATATCATGCATTCACAACAGACCAAGTTGGACAATTTGGTGTTTATATTGTTCTTGAGAACACTACTACCACGGCGGTGGTTAAACACCATTCATAATTGAGGTAAGTGAGAATGTCCAAACTGAAAAAAATGTGAATGTTAGTGTTTAATGTATAGGCATGTCACAGGTGGTTGGGTAACGTTTGTGTTGTGGTGACCCTTTGTTTGGCACAATTCACCCACCGTACTTGAGTGTCCATTTGGCCGTGCGCGTTACCGGCTGCGTCAAAGTCACGTGACAGAAACTATAAAGACCTGCGCGCGTTCCGGGTCATTAGAGAGAGTGTACGAGAGTTCACAGAGAGAGTAGAGGTACAGAGCTGGACACAGCAATTGTGCAATAAAGACTCTTAACAACGCATCCCGCTTCACTGGTGACCCCGACGAGCCTCGCTGAAGTCTCAGAGGCATTTTGAACACTTTACGCAATGGCGGATACTTGCTTTTTCAAGCTGGCGACATTCAACGAGTCTTCTGCGGCCGCGTGGTTCGCTAACGTCCTCCGTGGTGTTTCCGACGACACCATGCGCTTGTACCACGTGGTGGCCGCGCTCGGGTACTCAACGGTGGTCAGAGCACAGCACTTCGTGGTTTATCCGCCGAAGGTCGACAAGTACACGGGGCTCAAGGCGCACCTCCTCAGACTTTTTGAGCCGTCGTACGAACCGACTTCAGAAGTTCCCTGCTGCCCGAGGTTCCCGCCAAAAATGGCGGCACTTCCGCCCCGGTTCCTTGCAGCCGTACTGCTGTCCCGGTACCCGCGCCACTGCCGCGCGCTTCCGCTCTGGCACTTCCCGACGCCGACGTTTCTGTCTCGCCTCCGGCCCCGCTCTCGCTCGCCTCGCCTCCGGCGCCACTCTCCACCGACGCCGCTGCGCCCGTCCCTGGCTTTCTCGGCTTCGGCGCCGGCCTGCGGCCTACTCGACGACGGTGCGCTCGCCTGCGGCCTACTCGACGACGGTGCGCTCGCCTGCGGCCTACTCGACGACGGTGCGCTCGCCTGCGGCCTACTCGACGGCGCCCCGTCCGCCTCGGGCCTACTCGACGGCGCCCCGTCCGCCTCGGGCCTACTCGAAGGCGCCCCGTCCGTCTCCAGTCTACTCGACGGCGCCCCGTCCGGCCCTGGTCGTCTTGTCGACACTGAGCCTGCTCTTGGCCTTCCTCACGACGTCATTCCTGTGCCTGCGTCTCTGGCCTCTGCTGACGTCGCTCCAGCACCTGCGCCCTTGGAAGTCTCCGAGGTCACTCCTCTCCCGGCGCCGCTGGACGCCGCTGCCTCTGACCTCGCTCCTGCGCCTCCGGGAGTCTCCGAGGTCAGTCCTCAGCCTACGTCGCTGGCCATCGCCGCTAGCCTTGCTGCTGTGCTGGCGCCTCCGGAAGTCTCCGAGGTTGCACATCGGCCAGCGAACGTCGTCCCCGACGTCTCTCCTCGTCCGCCGCCTTTGGACAACGATGGCGTCGCTCCGGTTTCGGCGTTTCCCCCGCTCCTGCTACGACCGGTCGACTTGGTTCGTCTCGCCTGTCGCCCTTGTCCACAGCCGGGCGACTCCGACTGCCACGCCGGTCGCCCTCGTCTCCGGCCTCGACCAGTCCATTCCGACCGCCGTGCTCGTTGCCCTTGTCTGCAGCCTCGACTGGTTGGTGCTGCTCGTCGCACGTCTCGACCTCTTCCTCTACCGCCACTGAGCAACACCTCTGTTGGCGTCCGCTTCTCCGGCCTCGCCTGCGCGGTGCTGCACGGCGCGCTCTTCGTCATGGGCGTCCTCCAGACCGTTCTGCTCGGACGTCCCGCATCTGGCGTCCTGGACGGCTGCCTGACCGTCGCTTTCGGTCGCCCGCTGACTGACATCCTGGGCGTCCTCCAGACTGTTCTGCTTGGGCGTCCCGCATCTGGCATCCTGGACGGCCGCCTGACTGTCCGTTCGGTCGTTCTCCACTGACGCCCTGGCCGCGCAACCCTTCCGTTCTGTGCTGTTGATTCGGGTTGCGCATGGCGTCCTGTGTGGGTGAATTCTAGGGGGACCTGTGTGGTGACCCTTTGTTTGGCACAATTCACCCACCATACTTGAGTGTCCATTTGGCCGTGCGCGTTACCGGCTGCGTCAGTCACGTGACAGAAACTATAAAGAGCTGCGCGCGTTCCGGCTCATTAGAGAGAGTGTACGAGAGTTCACAGAGAGTAGTTACAGAGCTGGACACAGCAATTGTGCAATAAAGACTCTTAACAACGCATCCCGCTTCACTGGTGACCCCGACGAGCCTCGCTGAAGTCTGAGGCATTTTGAACACTTTACGCAATGGCGGATACTTGCTTTTTCGAGTTAAGAAGCTAATGTTAGCAACACTAGCGCGAATCGTTTGAAAGAATTTAACTGATTAGAACTTGGTAGTTTTTTTCCTTTTTCTTGCCTTTTTCTTGGGGTAATTTTCACTTGAGTTTGTTTGCGTTTGCTGTGATTTTAGTTTTTTTCAACATGATAAATGCCTGAGCATTATGGCCTCATTTTCTCGGGCAGATAAGGGAAAGAACAATGAAGAGATCTCAAAACATTGAGACATTCTTTATTGTCAAGAAGAAAAAAAGATCAGCTGCTGGAGACAGTGGGGCTACAGCATCCTCTTCAGGACAGCATTCAGCAGGTAAATATATCATAAAATTAAGTTCTAAATGTGTACTTATCTGTAAGACAACAAGTTGAAATATAGTCCTTATGTTTATGCATTAATTGAATATTTCTTTGTGTGGTCAGAGATTCTCATCTGTGAGGGTGACAGCCATTCAGATGAGGATCCATAAGCGTCTATATGTGAAAGTGGCAGCGACACAGACGAGGCTCCACATTCTCCGCTCCCCACATCGTCCCAGTCATCAGGTAGTTAACTTCTAGTTTTGTTTGAAGATTAAGGAAAACTTGTACAAAAAATATGGATGAAGCAGTTGGGTGCATTATTTAATTGCTGACCCAGGATTAGGTCACAACAACACTTACAATTTATTACCATTGCATAAAAACGTTCAGTAATTAAAAAAATAATATATATATTTTTTCCTAGATATATCACGGTGCCCAGCCGATGGACCATCACGGCCATACCTGAGGATGTATCCCAGGACGGTGCAGGCAGGGAGGAAGAGATCCTTTAACAGCTCATGGTACCAACATTTCCCATTTCTTTTCCTCTTTTAGAAAAAGGTTTTGCGCCATCTACTGTAAGTACTGACAATCATTTGGGGTGAGAAGTTTGAAGTATGCAGTGTAACAAAATCTGATTAATATACAAAATATGGACGTATGGGTTGGATTGCATGTATGGGTTTCACAGTACACTGTGATGAAATGGTGGGCCATAAGTATGGGCCCCTTGGCATTATTTTGCTAAGGGCCCCCAAATGGCCCCTAACCCCTAACCCTGATGAAGTCATTACTTGTAATCTAGTTTACTGGTCATTATTGTCATCACCTAAAATCAGAAGCTATCATTGGAAACTTTAAACCATTTTATGTCAATACAATAGGGGTGTAAAAGTACATGTATATTTACCAAACCGCTCGCAATCGAATGTTAGGTTCAATACAATGCTGTATTGAACGCTGGCCTGCAGTCAGTTTACATAGGCCATGATTGCATGCTGCCACTGCATTTGCAGTAATATTCAAGAGGGTATTCATTCATGATTGGGGTGATTAGGTAAGGATTTTAATCATTCATGAGGAAGCAAATCCTTGATTTGATCATGTGAGTTTTGTTTTAATAAACAACATGCTGAGCAAGCAAATGGTTTAACATGTTATTCCTGTACTTTACTGAAACGAATTGTGACCCCAAAACCGAGGTAATCGTGACTTTTTTTGTATCGTTACACCCCTACAGTAAAATATGCCACCCCTCTACAGATTGTGACCCTGTTTGGCCCCCCCAAGAAAAAAATCTTAGACACGCCCCTGCTTCTAACTAAGCACAATATTTTATTTTCACTTATGTTGACGAAGTACATGTCAGCAACATGGGAATGTTTTCAGTATCAGGAAAAAAAAATCAAGTAGCTACGTTGCTGACTTTGCTAACTTGGGTGCTTGTCAATCTACAGTATTAAGATTAATTTGAAGCTTCACGTTTCTTGCGAATGGTGTTTAGATAATATTTCCACTTGTTTTATGGTGTAGCTTCAAGTTTTTACCTAGTGCTTATTCTTATTTTAATACCTTCCTTCTACTGTAGTCAATACGAGGTGTAACGGCATAAACCGTATGTTCACTTTTGGCTGGGGACGGGACATTAATAAAACCCAACGGCTGCTGCTTCGCGGGAAGTGAACGCTGCCCCCTGCTGCTTTAAAACCGTAAGTACAACAGTCTTTTCAGCCTGAAACTTTGGGGTACAGGTATATTTTCCACAAACACAACGGAATACGATGAAACATTTAAAACATAGGGCGAATTTATCTGTGGACACAAAAATATTAAAACTACTATTTTCATATGACATCATTGTTATTTAACCATCGTCTTGTGTTAGCTTTCTGTTACTTTCCCCGGTGCTCGGGTGGTTTTTGACCCGTCTTTTAAATCTGCCATACAATACCATCAAAAAACAAATATTTAGCTTTCTGTTACTTTCCCCGGTGCTCGGGTGGTTTTTGACCCGTCTTTTAAATCTGCCATACAATACCATCAAAAAACAAATATTTATTACAGGCATGAAAATCTCTCACCTTTCGGCGAAATTCGCCGTTTTGAAGTCAAAAAGGACGACCTACGTGAATTGCGTAGATCCGAGGAGAAATTCTTTTTGGGAGGAGGGGGGGTCGGGAGGTTTTATTTAATTATTATTATTATTATCATCATGTGATTAACTTGGTACGTAAACTGAGCACTTAAGAGCACAGTCAGCAAATCCTTCTAGATGCTTCGCTGACGAGAACCAATCATCGGCCCAAGCTGCGTTCCATTATTCCAAACGCGCGCACTCCTTACTGTACATGGAGTGCTCGGAGAGCCTTTCGTTGCATTGCAAAGCTGCGAAAACAAAAAGCAGGCCTTATCCACACCGGGGCAGACCAGAGCGCAGCATACACACTTGCCTGTATTTGCCAGCAGATTGAAGTTGGTGAGTAATGGTTTCAATCGTTTTCACATTTTGCGATATAAAAAAGTTACTGCCATTCGTTGCAGCTTGCGTTGAACACTGCCAGAGCTAGCCAAATCTCCCATGAAAAAAAATAGCTCCCGTTAAATTGGCGTCAAGCTTGTGTATTTAGCGGTAATACAAACGAAGAACCACGCTGTTGAGTCAAATTAAGCGGCATGCTCTCGGATGGAGGGGGCGCCTCACATCGCTCCCGTCGTCCGCCGGAGACGCATTATTTTCGGCTTGGATTTGGATTTGTGTCGGCACAACACCGGCCCGACGAGTGGTGGGAAAGTCCTGCTTCTTAAAGCTTTTCAGAAATACAGGGATCCCTCGTTTTTCGCGGTTAATGGGGACCAGAACCCGCCGCAATAAGTGAAAACCGTGAAGTAGCGCCCCCCCCCCTCCCCTTTTTTTGTGCGTGTTCAATGCATTTATTCAGATTTTACATTGGAAAAAAGATACATATATATAAGACATGTTTTTTCACTTTTTTCACCAAAGTATCATTTATGAATGGCTTTCAAGCACTTCAAAATGTAAGAATTATGATAAGTTTTAAACATGTTACTGCCCCACCGAATTATTTTTAAACAAGAATAAAGTAGTAAGAAAATGCTTGGCTTTATTAAATGCTTCATAGTGAGTCTACTCAAACCCTCTCAGGCTTTGGTAAACAGTGATTGACACATGTGCAAAGTTTTTCTTTTTATATAAATTTTTTTGTTTGAAGCAACTTCTTTGATTGAATAATAAAGACACAAACGTCCTAGCCAAAATGTGGCCCAAATGCAAAACAACATTACTTCAATGGAAAAATTTGTTTCAATCAAGAAAAATAGTTTTCAAATGCTTTTTTTGTCTCAAATTTATTTTTGCAATCAAAAACATTTTTTTTTATTGAAGTGACTTTTTGGGGATTAAAAGTATATACTGTATTTTGATTGAAGCAACTTTGTTTTTGATAGGAATAACTTTGTTTTTTGATTGAATAATACAAACACAAATCGTTATTGAGAGAGAAAGAAATTAAGAAAGCTTTAAAACTAAAAGCCACCGGGGAGTCTGTTTTTTAAAATATTTATTTCATTACATAGACATGCGTCGTAGGGAAGGGAGATTGAGGGATAAAAAAAGGAGTTGGATGAGGCTGCTAAAGGCAGTGGATCCCTCATCAGCTGGGTGAATAGCAGACCTGGTAAGAACAAGTTTGCAAGGATAGTCGGGTATTAAATCCAATTATAAACACAATTACAATGTTATTTTTCTATAAGATTTTTATGTCATTGCTTTATTAATCATTAGGTGCTAGAGTTGTTAAGTATGGATAATAATGAAATAATTTGAGAAAACTGTGCTGTTGGTGGGTCAGTGACCATCTGATGTGGTTTGTTCTCAGATGGACAAGTTGAGGAAGGAAGTTTTGATGCAGAGGTTGAAGGAAGAAAAGAGGCAGACTGACTGAGTCAGTCATAAAGTGTTGATGACAGTTTAGATTTCTATTCACTGTTGCCCCCTCCCAATTAAAGTATGTCACAGTCGCAGTTGAAGATTGAAGTTATGTTGTTATAAGGTGTATTAAATACTTGTTCATGTGCTCCTTTTGATCTACGAGCACCCGCCCCTCCACCGGTCTCTGCACGCCCCTGATGAAACACAGTGTGGCTCGACAGAGCTCTATATTTTGTTGGGGTGTACAGTGTACTGGAACATATTTCCTCCACACCCTTCTCACCTTTTTAACCCCTGACCCATTTTCATGCCTGTTATTATGATCCAATGTTTTTTTTCTCTCTCGGTTACTTGTTAGGATTCTTCATCTGTGAGGAAAAAAAAGGTTTAAATATTTTTCTTGTACCCATCGAGGGTTTTTCTTTAGGCAGCATACTCGTTCAATATTAAAAAAAAAAAAAAAAAAAAAAACTTCCAAAAATCCCAAGACAATTAGATAAATAATGTAAAGGTTGTCATGCTACCAGACTATCCTGAGGGATAAGAGAAGGCATCGGTCAAATGTTCATAGTTGTATATATTTTAATTCGAATATTTTTATCAACTATAGGAACATATATGGTGTTTGGGTCAATTTCGACCCATATATATTTAGTTAGAAATAAAAGGGGGGGAAAATCTTGTAATTTCTCTGTGGGCGTTTTGGATGATGTTTAGGTAGGGCTGGCGAATGCCACCGTTTGTTTGTTTGTATGTTTGTTTTTTATGGAGAATGCCACTCGCAGATTTGACAGTGTAAATCTGAAGATTCCAGGCGGAGCTTGTTTCTGCGTCACAGGTTGCCCATATTTTTATGCCATATTTTCCTGCCTTCCTGGGCATCAGGGCCGGAGTGGGACTCATTTTCAGCCCTGGAGTTTCGTGCCACAGACCGGCCCTCTTTATGTCATGACCTACCTTATTAAAATATTGTAATAATAATGGTGCTGTCAAGCGATTAATTTTTTTTAAATCGAGACTAATCACATGATGTCAATAGTAAACTTGCAATTTTTAAAAAATGCATAAATGATATATTTCAATTTGTAAATACACCTATTAGCACAGGAGTTCATCAAATTTAAGCCTCATTTGAAACAAGAAAAGAGTTCCTTTACACTTGTAGGGATGAATCAAATACGAATTTTCCCCAAATAACTTGTAAAAAGGGAGGCACGGAGGAAGAGCATATCTACTGACAGTTCTGGGATCAAGGGCTCAAGCGCGGGTTCTGTGTGAAGTTACCATTTTATTTTTGGGGTACTAGCTATAATTTTACCTTATATTAGACTGACTTTTTAAAGAATGAGGAACTTTTTGCAGGTGTTTTAAATTACACATGTGGCAAGTGTGTACAAAACAGGCTTTTCATCATATTCTTTTTTTTTTTGTGGTACATGCAAATTGACATACTCCATTTTGTTGGTTTAATCGACCAAAATAAAACAACTTTTACTTGTTATTCAGAATTTTGGGGGCGTACTGTATATAGTTTAAATAAACCAAAAAAAATCATGTAATATATCATTGCTTATGAGTGTTTTCATATTATTCATGACATACAATTACCGCAAAAAATGAAATGTGAAAGATTGAATGACTGATTGAAAGAATAATTGAACTCACCAAAACGGCTGTGTCCAAATGCACTTATACAGTTCAGACACCTGTGTATTTCAGGTAGAGCTGAAACGAGTACTCGAGTAACTCGAGTTTAAAAACTAATCCGAGTAATTTTATTCACCTCGAGTAATCGTTTATTTTGACAGCTCTAAGCATCACGTTTTGCTCAGACTACTTTTAGTGCGGGACAACGCGCTGTCACGTGCGGAGAAGGAAAAAAAAAACTTACTACAGCCGCCATAAACGACGCCGACGTTGCTAAATACTAGCCCGCACGATGCTACGTTGGTACAGGTAGCGTCTGATGCGTTTCATAGAGATCACATGTATGTTGAACTATATGCGCATTGACAGACTCGGCCGCGTCTGGGCAGCGTTAGTAAACAGCCGCCATCTTAAAGCAGTAGAGCGCTAAGCGCTAATAAAGAGCGCTAAGCGCTAATAAATAAGATTAACGTTACTGTCGCTACTAGCTCACGTAACGTTAGCCCTGCAGAAGGCTAGATTTCAATTAATTATGACCACTGTCGATGCGTGGCTAACGTGTCTTACATACAGGCTTTAACATAACATAGCATTGTGGAGTGATGAGGGTGTAAAATAAAAACTTAATCATGCTAACTATCAATTTTAGCTCAGTAGTCATTGCTGGATAAAACACCAAGTAGCACTGGTCCCTAATGTGCTCCAATACAGCCTGTATCATACATTTATTTTGAACACTGCAAAAACTCAAAATCCTATCAGGACTTACAGTTTAGACTAACTTAAAACTGAACTAGAACTTAAAAATGGCTTGACACAAAGAGAAATTCAATTGAAACACGTGGGGAAAAAATCTTAACTTTTAAGTGATGTGTGTTTCAGTTTCAGTTTATCCGCACATCATCAAATACAGTACATAATCATACGCTAGCAGTTCACATGTTAAGATGGGCAAATAGGACACTCCAAAGAAGCTATTCAAAGCTTTTAGCAGGGGCCCAGTTAGACAACACACACATACACACACACACACGCAGGCACACACACAATTAACTGTGGACAATTTCAAAATTTTGGTTACATTGGATTTGGTAAGAGACATCAGTAGTGTTATTCAAATAATCAGCATATTATATATACATTGCTAGGAGATGAGTTTTGAGTTTTTTCTTAAAGATGGAGATGGAGTGTGACATTTTAAGTGTTTCATCCAATTCATTCCAAATCTGTGGTCCTTTGCACACAATGCTAAAGCTTGTACACTTTAGCCTTCGTTTTTTCCCTGTGATTTGATGTTTTCTTCTGGTAGTGTATGTGTGTTGAGGAGTACAGACTGGGACGAGGTCACCTAATTTATAATTTAGTCGATAGATAATCTGATACATTACACAAGCATTTTGGTAATAGTTGTGGTCTTTAAGCCTCAGGAGGTGGTGGCGGTGAAAAATTATTTTAGTTGGAGCATTAAACTCAGACCATGTTAGGGCACGTATAACTTTTTTCTGTAGTATTTCAAGCTTTTTTAAATAAGTCGGATATGTGTTGCACCATATGACATTACAGTATTGTAAGTGTGGTTCAAATAAAGATTTATACAAAATGAGAAGTGCAGAGAGTGGGAGATAGTGTCTCAGTTTAAAGAAAAGAGCAGCATATCTTGACAGTTTATGTGTAAGATCATCAATATGTTTTCTAAAATTAAGGCACTCATCAATATGGACTCCCAAAAATTTTGTAGAGTCGACCCTTTCTATGTTTTCTCTGTTTATGTTTAGGCAGATTTGTTTAGTGGCCTGTTTTTTATGAGAGCGAAACACAATGTAATTTGTTTTATTGTGTTATCAAGCATAACGGCATTTTTAGGTAAGATATATATACAGTATATATTTTTTTAATAAGATCTAAAAGTTTTTTGAGTGAAAGCAGTGAATTAGTCTTTTTTTAATTTTTTTATTCTAGTTACACCTGAGGTGCAATTGTTGGCTGTTTTCAACAATATACATCGAAAATAAAGACATTGATTGACTGAAAATGGTTCAAGATTAGATGAAATGTCTTGTTTTCTCATGTATATTTATAATTGCTCTTCACCTAAGAATATATTTGTTTTATCCGATTACTCGATTAATCGATAGAATTTTCAGTCGATTACTCGATTACTAAAATATTCGATAGCTGCAGCCCTAATTTCAGGGTAGTTCATGCTCATCAGTCCACCTCAGAGTGCAATGTTTTGGGTTAAAATGCCCAACTTATGTTTTGCCTGAGAACGTGGATTTCACCCCAATCCTCCATCTTTGTGCCCAAAAATAGTGCCTGGAGCCTCCATGGTGGAAGTTTTAGTGGTGCTCTCATTAAAATGATTTCATTCTGCATGTTCATTTACGTTTGCTGTGTATTGCAGTAATAAATGACAAGAGTGCCACATTTTGGTCTAGAAAAATACAAAGGCCAGGGGATTTCACCCCGAGGGTGAGGCTGGTCTGACTGCAGTAGCCTCCGAGTGCTTCTGCCTGCCCATAGGGCGGCTCGGGCGGCTAACAAGCCGGTAGGTTTATCGCTGTACTTTTATCCAAACATGCTCAAAAACAACGATAATGGGTCGCGCCAATAGCCAGACGGGTTCACGCTCGTCATGCTGCCTCAACGTGCCCCATTTCGGCCATTAAAACCCAAAATTAAGTTTTTCCAGAATCAAGTCAACAGGACGATATCATGATACTCTTTCCCAGAGGCAGAGCTGGCGGCATTGGAGAATGGGAGCCTGTTGCGGGGTATCGAATTTCAAACTACGGAATGCGAGAAGGGCCACAATTTTTTGCGCAAAGCGGGTTGCGTTAATACCGTTAGTAAATAGTTTAACTGAAAGCTTCGTTAAAAATGTGTATCACGACCGGCCCAAACGTCCGGCCGGCCCACCGGGAACTGTCCCGGTTCTCCCGATTGTGGGCCTGCTGGGCATGTGTTGCCAAAAGGAGCATCTTCTTTGGAAAGGGAGTAAATGTTCATCCACCTTCACCTCTGGCCCTGGGTTGGAGATCAGGAAGGAGTTTTACCAATCTCATGGTAATGCTCAATGCTGTTATACTTTTAGTCAGACAGAAGGAACAGACAGATAGTGCCACATTCGGATGTATATGTTTGAAATGATGTGTCTTTCGATGGATACTCCACAACGTCTCCCTCCTCAGAACTCAGGTCTTCCGTATCCCACTGCTGCTCTGAGTCCCCAGCCTCATCCTCAGCGAAGATGTGATCATTTAAAAAAAAAAGGGGGTGAATTCCAAAATTCAAAACATTTTAATTGATGTTGCTGATAAAGTCAGTCTTAATGTGATACCCAAAAATATATATAGTGCTCATAATTATTTAAAACTGCAAAAGGGTCGGTACCGACCCCAACACAAGACAAAGGTTAAATAATAATTAAATAATATTAAAATAGTTATTTTAATATTTTTATTTGGGCTGTCAAAATTATCGCGTTAACGGGCGTTAATTATTTTTTAAAATTAATCACGTTAAAATATTTGACGCAATTAACGCACTAGGCCCGCTCAGACAGATTTAAATGTTAGTACAGTGAAAGGCCAACTTGTTAATTGTGTTTTATGGAGTTTTTCCCGCCCTCTGCTGGCGCTTGGATGTGACTTGCATATGTTATGTGGCGTAATGTCGCCCTCTGCTGGCGATTCAGTGCATCTGATTATTTGGGTTTCGGCGCGCTTTTCTGACGTGATTTTATGTCGACGCGAACTCACACTAATAGACAGTGCTATTCAGAACAGCTAACGTCCGCATCCAGTATTCAGTGGCAGTTCTCATAGCCCCATCACACTGTTTGTGTCTAACACATGCATCGCTTGTGAGTTATATTCCTCCTTTTTTTATATTCATGAGCATTAGATGGTTATTGATGATGTGTATTTGAATTTGTTCACATATATGGTCAAATGCAGTTACATTGTTAGATGCTTGTGAGCTAATTGGCTAGTGCTATTGCTCAAATGGACACGTGTGTGTACATTTTATATTATTTTGTGATTTATGCAAGTTATTCACACATTGCCTTGTTATTTTCAGTTTTACCAAAATACAAGAAATGTGCTACTGTCAAAAAGAGATGACTTCAGTAAAGCCCATGCAACTTTGCCACACAGTCTGATTTCTTTTTGGAACTTATGTTCGCTCTCTGTCAATTTGTGTACTCACACACATTGAGGACAGAATAGGGCTACTAGTTTATTTTTTGATTGAAAATTTTAGAAATTTTATTAAAACGAAAACATTAAGAGGCGTTTTAATATAACATTTCGATAACTTGTACTAATATTCATCTTTTAAGAACTACAAGTCTTTCTATCCATGGATAACTTTAACAGAATGTTAATAATGTTAATGCCATCTTGTTGCTTTATTGTTATAATAAACAAATACAGTCCTTATGTACCGTATGTTGAATGTATATATCCATCTTGTCTTATCTTTCCATTCCAACAATAATTTACAGAAAAATATGGCATATTTTATAGATGGTTTGAATTGCGATTAATTTTTAGGCTGTAATTAACTCGATTAAAAATTTTAATCATTTGACAGCCCTAATTTTTATGTGTCCACAGATAGATTCACCCTATGTTTTAAATGTTTCATCTTATTTCGTTGTTTGTGGAAAATATACACGCAAGTTTCAGGCTGAGAAGACTGTTGTACTTACGGTTTGAAACCAGCAGGGGGCAGGGTTCACTTCTCGGCGTGCATGGGCAATAAGTGTTCGCATTTTAGAGCGAATAAGAAATGAGCCGTCTGTGCAACAATAGAATAGAATAGAATGCCTTTATTGTCATTACACAAAGTGTCATGAGATTCAAAGCTGCCCTATGGAGGGAGTGCACACACACTTACACAAAGAATGGATTAAAAAGTATATACACAATTAAACACAATATAAAACCGTTTCTTGTTTCAGGTGAGAAAAAGGGCATAATTTGACTGTGTATATTAGCGGATTGCTTTATTTCAGGATGATTGTGATGTGTACTGTGTGTTAATATAGGTCAGAAATATGTCACTCTTTAAGTATGTTTATGTATGACTGCGGATGTCTTCGTAATGGCGAGCGGACGACGAGTGAATGCTAGTAGTGTCTAAAATGCAGAAGTTAAATGTTTTGTCACGAAAACTTGTAATTGTTTATAAATACAGGGTTTCCCCTAGGATTTTTTTGAAGCTGGGATGGTGGGTTACTTCGGAGTCGGACCGCCTCACTCTGTCGTGCCACGGCAAAATTGTGTCATAGCATGACAGATGAGATTTTTCTTTTTGTTTTTTTTTTTGTCTTTTCCAAGAACAATCATAACAAAGATCTATTTGAAATACAGTATTTCATTAGCCAGGCTAATGTCATGGCTCTCAGCTTTGGTACATGTATGTCAAATGCGTAGCTGATACAGCTACATTACCCTACGTAATAATCCCACTTTTTTCTCTCCTAGGAATAGTACAATTTACATCTCGTAGTACTTCTTTTTCCTTTTATTTGGCCCTAATACGTACGACATTACCACAACAATTATAGCCCTTCTGTTAATGGACCAATGGTGTAGGTTTGCATAGGGACGTTAGGGACATAACACGAGCAACTTTTCAGGAAGCTCAAATTGTCCCCACCAACTTTTAAGCAACCCTGTTTGCATTATAGAATGAGTTCAGTTACAGAGGTAATTTGGAATGTCTTGGCATATTTTGTAAGAATACAATTGACCCTGCCATTATTAAGCGAATTACTTCCGTTATGTTCAGACTTAGACTGACACCATTTTTTTCCCCCTCAAACGCGCGCTTGATTGGCTGATGTCTAAATTCCCTTGCTGTCAGTGTAAATCTACTAGAAATGGGTGCAATTATCTGGCAGTGCTTCAAGTAAATTTTACTCAGATTTCTTGAAATAAAATTTTCAGCTGGCTCTTTTTCCAAACACTTATTTTAAGCAAAAAGTGAGTATATTTAATCTTTAAAAAAAAAAACTTTTTTTTTCGCCAGAAATGTTCTTAATTCAAGAATTGATCGTGTTCAAAACATTATTTGAAAGCATTTTTCCCCTGATTTTGGTGAAAAATTACCAACCTTTGGATATATGGGCTTAATAAGAACAAATGGTAATACTTACCAAACGTAAATTGAATAATCTGACCCATGAATCTGTTAGCTAGTTTTTTTTTTGTTTTTTTTTTAGCTAGTGTTTTGTTAACTAGTCTTAAACACTCAAAACAAGATGGAGAAAATTATTCGTCTCGATTTAAGAAAAAGATCTAAGAAAAATGATCAGATTAAGACGTTATAAATTTGCAGTGTGAAAGTTATTACAAGTCAATACAGATTTATTTTTGCATTGATCATTTAGCCTATCAGTTAATTAGGTACGCGTTAGTGAGAAATGTAGCCCTGACCCCCGTTCACCCAGTCTGTTTGGTTTTATCAATGTCCCGTCCCCAGCAAAAAGTGTACATGCAGTTTATGCTGTTACACATCGTATTGACTACAATACAAGGAAGGTATTCATGTAATTATTATTTAAGTTATTAAAAAGTATTCAGAGACTGGCTGTACTTTAAAAGTGTTGAAATGGCATAAAATGCACATATTACTTGTATTTTTAGTTTTAAACATATTTTATGGCTCTCACAGAATTACATTTAAAAATTTGCGGTGTTCATGGCTCTCTCAGCCCCAAAGTTTCCCGACCCCTGGTTTAGGTGGTACACCGTTCAATTCAAACCTTTGTTTTTAAAAACTACTAAAGAAACATTTTGAAAACTTCCAGAATAAGTGTCTGGGTTTTATACGCAAATTAAAATTGGAATATCCTAACAAAAATTATATGAACAATCATCCACAAGAAATACAAACTTCTGAATCATCTCTTCCTACTTTCCAGCAATGAGTTCGTACCAGGACCCGGGACTTAGTAGTCAAGCCACAAAACAGGCCCTCATGTTACACGCTTTTGGGAGATATGTACGCACCAACGAAGATAGGCTTGCGAGGGCAGTCCAACAGTGGGACCAGGACCGGGACGAGGGTCTGGTGCAGGCCCAGGGCCGGACGCAGGCCCAGCAGGCAAAAAGTGAGTATATTTAATCTTTAAAAAAAACAACCTTTTCTTTTTTTTCCGAACAATCATCCACAAGAAATACAAACTTCTGAATCATCTCTTCCTACTTTCCAGCAATGAGTTCGTACCAGGACCCGGGACCGAGTAGTCAGGCCTCAAAAGAGGCCCTCATGTTCTATGCTTATGGGAGATACGTACGCCCCAACGAAGACAGGGTTAAGAGGGCGGCCAAAAAGTGGGACCAGGACCGGGACGAGGACCGGGCGCAGGACGAGGACCGGGCGCAGGACGAGGACCGGGCGCAGGACGAGGACCGGGCGCAGGACGAGGACCGGGCGCAGGACGAGGACCGGGCGTAGGCCCAGGGCCCGGCGCAGGCCCAGGGCCCGCCGCAGGCCCAGGGCCCGCCGCAGGCCCAGGGCCCGCCGCAGGCCCAGGGCCCGCCGCAGGCCCAGGGCCCGCCGCAGGCCCAGGGCCCGCCGCAGGCCCAGGGCCCGCCGCAGGCCCAGCAGGCAAAAAGTGAGTATATTTAATCTTTAAAAAAAACTTTTTTTTTTACGTCAGAAATGTTCTTAATTCAAGAATTTATCACGTTCAAAACATTATTTGAAAGCATTTTTCCCTTGATTTTGGTGAAAAATTACCAACCTTTGGATATATGGGCTTAATAAGAACAAATGGTAATACTTACCAAACGTAAATTGAATAATCTGACCCATGAATCTGTTAGCTAGTTTTTTTTTTTTTTTTTTTAGCTAGTGTTTTGTTAACTAGTCTTAAACACTCAAAACAAGATGGAGAAAATTATTCGTCTCGATTTAAGAAAAAGATCTAAGAAAAATGATCAGATTAAGACTTTATAAATTTGCAGTGTGAAAGTTATTACAAGTCAATACAGATTTATTTTTGCATTGATCATTTAGCCTATCAGTTAATTAGGTACGCGTTAGTGAGAAATGTAGCCCTGACCCCCGTTCACCCAGTCTGTTTGGTTTTATTAATGTCCCGTCCCCAGCAAAAAGTGTACATGCAGTTTATGCCGTTACACATCGTATTGACTACAATACAAGGAAGGTATTAATGTAATTATTTAAGTTATTAAAAAGTATTCAGAGACTGACTGTACTTTAAAAGTGTTGAAATGGCATAAAATACACATATTACTTGTATTTTTAGTTTTAAACATATTTTATGGCTCTCACAGAATTACATTTAAAAATTTGCGGTGTTCATGGCTCTCTCAGCCCCAAAGTTTCCCGACCCCTGGTTTAGGTGGTACACCGTTCAATTCAAACCTGTTTTCAAAAACTACTAAAGAAACATTTTAAAAACTTCCAGAATAAGTGTCTGGGTTTTATAAGCAAATTTAAATTGGAATATCCGAACCAAAATTATATGAACAATCATCCACAAGAAATACAAACTTCTGAATCATCTCTTCCTACTTTCCAGCAATGAGTTCGTACCAGGACCCGGGACCGAGTAGTCAGGCCTCAAAAGAGGCCCTCATGTTCTATGCTTATGGGAGATACGTACGCCCCAACGAAGACAGGGTTAAGAGGGCGGCCAAAAAGTGGGACCAGGACCGGGCGCAGGCCCAGGGCCCGGCGTAGGCCCAGGGCCGGGCGCAGGCCCAGGGCCGGGCGCAGGCCCAGGGCCCGGCGTAGGCCCAGGGCCGGGCGCAGGCCCAGGGCCCGGCGCAGGCCCAGGGCCCGGCGCAGGCCCAGGGCCGGGCGCAGGCCCAGGGCCGGGCGCAGGCCCAGGGCCCGGCGTAGGCCCAGGGCCGGCCGCAGGCCCAGGGCCGGCCGCAGGCCCAGGGCCGGCCGCAGGCCCAGCAGGCAAAAAGTGAGTATATTTAATCTTTAAAAAAAAACCTTTTCTTTTTTTTTCGTCAGAAATGTTCTTAATTCAAGAATTTATCACGTTCAAAACATTATTTGAAAGCATTTTTCCCTTGATTTTGGTGAAAAATTACCAACCTTTGGATATATGGGCTTAATAAGAACAAATGGTAATACTTACCAAACGTAAATTGAATAATCTGACCCATGAATCTATTAGCTAGTTTTTTAAGCTAGTGTTTTGTTAACTAGTCTTAAACACTCAAAACAAGATGGAGAAAATTATTCGTCTCGATTTAAGAAAAAGATCTAAGAAAAATGATCAGATTAAGACTTTATAAATTTGCAGCGTGAAAGTTATTACAAGTCAATACAGATTTATTTTTGCATTGATCATTTAGCCTATCAGTTAGTTAGGTACGCGTTAGTGAGAAATGTAGCCCTGACCCCCGTTCACCCAGTCTGTTTGGTTTTATTAATGTCCCGTCCCCAGCAAAAAGTGTACATGCAGTTTATGCTGTTACACATTGTATTGACTACAATACAAGGAAGGTATTCATGTAATTATTATTTAAGTTATTAAAAAGTATTCAGAGACTGACTGTACTTTAAAAGTGTTGAAATGTGCATTTTGACTGTACTTTAAAAGTGTTGAAATGGCATAAAATGCACATATTACCTGTGTTTTTAGTTTTAAACATATTTTATGGCTCTCACAGAATTACATTTAAAAATTTGCGGTGTTCATGGCTCTCTCAGCCCCAAAGTTTCCCGACTCCTGGTTTAGGTGGTACACCGTTCAATTCAAACCTTTGTTTTCAAAAACTACTAAAGAAACATTTTGAAAACCTCCAGAATAAGTTTCTGGGTTTCATAAGCAAATTTAAATTGGAATATCCGAACAAAAATTATATGGACAATCATCCACAAGAAATACAAACTTCTGAATCATCTCTTCCTACTTTCCAGCAAGAGTTCGTACCAGGACCTGGGACTAGGGCCTGGCGCAGGCCCAGCAGACCCAGCAGGGAAGCGTGCCTCCTCCCCCACCCCCGTAAGATAAAAGATTAAATTGATTCTTTTTTATTGTTTTGGTTAACTATACAGTCCCTGACAAAAGTTGTCGTTTATCCATTTTGTTGAAACAATTACTAATAACCTTGGTTTCAGAAATGGCTCGTATGAAAGCTAAGACACTCCCATATGATGTTGAATGTACAAAAATATATTTTTTCCGCTGAAAAAAGATATACCATTTGATGAAGACATAAAGGTCAAATTTTGGCAAGACAAAAGTTTTGTCGCCTACAGAAAGTAGTGTGAAAATTGAACAAAAAAATGTACTGTAATTTCCCGAATACAACGCGCACTTTTTTTCCCCCAAAATCAACTTGTAAAATCATGGTGCGCATTATAAACGGCTACATGGACGGAGACAGAAATATATATATATATGCCAATTTTTTTTTTTTTTTTTTGACACGGCCACGTTGTGTTGAAGAAACGTATGCGGCGACCCGTTGCCGACCATTACGGTACGTGACGTACACCATTTTGTCTCGGTAATACTTCACTCTAATCGGCCGAATGATTTCGTCCAGGTTAGATTCTGCTTTTTTCACTCTTCATAAAGCACAGAATTTAGTTTCTTGAACTCCTTTGAGTCAACGTTTATTGCAGCTCCCCAACTCGGACTAGAGCTGGGCGGTAAACCGAAAATTTACCGTCACCGAAATTCTTCACGATGACCGACGTAATTTTGACCATGTCGGTAAATTCGGTAAATTAATAAAACAATAAAATAGTCTTTTCATCCCGCTTTGACTCTGTGTTGTTCGCCTATGTTCATTCCCCTTTAAGAAAGCAGTGAATGTACTCACGTAGGGAGTCACGTGATCATCAGGAAGCTAATCAAACAGAAGCCCGGCAAGCTAACGCTAGCAGCTAATGCTACAAGCAAAACGTGATGGAGTGTGGCTTAAGGGAGGTTCGCCAAACTTTCACCCGACATTTAATAGACTCTTGGTGGCATCCAGACGGGCTTTCACCCGCTGTACTCCCTTGTTCTCACGATTTCCGGAGATGGTGCTTTCATTGCTTTCTACTGGTAGCCAGGCCACAGGCTAACGCTAGCGCCTAACGCTAGCGGCCGCTAGCGGCTAACGCTACAAATGAACGTGATGGAGTCGGATAGCGGCTCTAACCTTGTCAAAACGGCTGAACTTAATCAGTGGATTGTGCACGGACTGCATCTAGCAATTACTATGTCGCGTTATTTTGTATCTGACTGTGTGTGATTTCTCTGATAGCTTTTGTGATGGTAAAGCATTCAGCATTAAGCACAATCCAACGGTGAAACTTGTAATATGACCGAGAAATGGCCCCAGCTATTTTTCTGTATGTGCTTAATTCTGTGTCATTATTGCTATCATAAAATCTTAAGTGTTTCATTTGCAGAAGATCAATATAGCTTTAATGTGTGTCTGTCTGTCTGTTTGGGGGTTCATGTATGCCTGCATTTATTAAAAAATGCACTTGGGGGGGGGGGGGGGGGGGCTGAAACCATAAAGTAAACACTTGTATTGAATAATTATGTCACAGCAGCCATTAACAATAAATTGTCTTTTTGAAGTGTACTGTTCAAGCTGCAAGTCATTTGTGTTACAATGACATGTTTGCACAGGCATATGGATTTTGACAATGTAGATTGTTCAAGCCATACACACTGTTATAAATGCTCATACTTGAATTCTTATTGTTTACAATACATTTTTATAAACCTAATGTCTAGACTGCATGTACAATTGTTAAATATATCAAATTGAATGCTGGTAACTAAATCAACAAGAAACTTAATCTGTATTTCATGCATTGATTCAGATTTTCAAATTATACAACAGTCTGCTTGGGCGACTTTATCGTCATTTATCGTTATCGAGGTAAATCTGCTCCATTTATCGTGATACGTATTTAAGGCCATATCGCCCACCCCTAACTCGGACCATAACAAACGTAAGCACACAGACTTCCTGTGTCCGTCAACTATATCTGTCCCTCGGGAAACTCAAACCCAAATAACAATAGTTCCGATTGTTACTGTCGTGTTGACAGCGATGCGCTCTCACGGATTTCCGACTGACATTCTCACTTTCATTTTACCGTATCAATCCATGAGAGAAACTTTTATTCATCGTGATGAAACGAGCAAGTTATACAGCAGCCTTTAAAAGAAAAGTCACATCTGTTTTGTTTTCTCCTAGATTCTGGTAAGTTGGAGAAGTTGTCAAATCATATTATTACCGTAAATATTGTCACTTTATGGTCATGTTTTGAACTACCAATGTGCTATGCTTGTGCTGTGTTTCACCAGTCAGTAAAATGACATTTCTGTATCTGTACACGAGCTCTGTTTTCTTGTATTCTTCTGTTTATTGGTGCTAAAATCAGGTTGCGCGTTATAAACGGGTACAATAAATTCCCCTAGATTTTACAAGTAAATTTGGGGTGCGCATTATACACGGGTGCGCCTTAAATTCGGGAAATTACGGTACTTCAAATACAAAAATATGTTACATAACACAAGCGAATTAAGTAGTGGTGCTGTGAGATCCAAATTTAATATTTTGTATGACTTCCATGGGCTTGAAGGACTGCATCCATGCGGTTTGGCAAGGATTCATACAAGTCATGAGGAACATCAAAGAAAGCAGTTTTGGATGCCTCCCAGAGTTCATCAACATTCTTGGGTTTCGCCTTCCATGCTTCCTCTTTCATCCTGTTCATGTCCGAAGACTGGGCTGGCCAGTCCTGGAGGATCTTGATTGAAGTACGCAATGGAGCACCATCCCGCTGCAGAATTTGTCCCTTTTTATGGTTCGGAATGTAAGAGGCAACTAAGATTTGTTGATATTTCAGACCGTTTATGTTGCCTTCCAACCAGCAGATCTCTCGCACCACCCCCATACAGGATGTAACCCCAGACCATGATTTTGCCACCACCAAACGTCACTGTTTTCTGAGTGAATCTCGGATCCATGCGGGCTCCACTAGGTCTCCTGCAACATTTGCGGCGACTGTGCTGTAATGCAATGGAAGATTCATCTGAAAAATCCACTTTTTGCCACAAAACAGTGAAGTTTGGTGGTGGGAAAATCATGGTCTGGGGTTACATCCAGTATGGGGGTGTTCGAGAGATCTGCAGGTTGGAAGGCAACATAAACAGTCTGAAATATCCACAAATCTTAGCTGCCTCTAACATTCCTAAACATAAAAAGGGATTTTAGCATCTCTCCCACAACAATTAAAACTATCGTGGCGATCGATGTGGGGAAGAATGAGAGATGATCTTTTTCTTAACACCCTTTATGGAGCACAACGCGGAGAAAATATACCATTTGCAGCCACCACCGACAGTCATGGTTGCCCAGCATCCCATCATGCATTTGGCCAGTTAAGAACAGTTAAGCCGCTACAGTATCATTTAGTGAAAGCACAACAAAAATAATATTCCTATCTCGCACAAAAAAAACAAACAAAAAAAAAAAAAAAATAATGTTCACAAAAAGAAAAGCGCTCAATGCGAAGAGAACTGGCATTCCCAATCACAATAGCTATGCAAAATAATACTCAGGCGTTGGTGGTCAAACTCTATTCAAAAAATTAATTTAGCTCAACAAATACACTAGATGACAATATTTAGCCACAATATACAAACTATCAAAATTACTATAACTCGCAATTGTCTTTTAAGAATTACAAGTCTTTCTATCCGTGGGTCCCTTTTACAGAAAGAATGTTTATAATGTTAATGCCACCTTGTGGATTTATTGTTAAAATAAACAAATACAGTACTTATGTACTGTATGTTGAATGTATACATCAGTCGTGTCTTAACTTTCCATTCCAACAATCATTTACAGAAAAGCTGTGATTAACTCGATAAAAAAAAAAAAAATGTGAGTTTTTAATTTGAAGTACACTTTTTGTTCAATTTTCACACAAAAACTTGTCTTGCCAAAATTTGACCTCTATGTCATCATTAAAGAGGAACTGAAGACCTTTCCGGATTTTGGTGTAATTTTATGAATATAAACTTGGGACAAGTTCATCAAAACAACCATGACATTATCAACACGTAATTGTAAGGATAATTTGCGTTTTTTTAGTTTTTTTGCACTCCGTTAATGGTCCCTTCGCAAACCCGGAAGTGTGACGTAGGCAACAGAAGACTACCCACAGCTAACATAGCAGCAACAACGATGTCAGTGATATTTCCACCAAAGGTAACCATTCAGGATCGCTCTTTCGTGACGCTACTGATGGCAAAAGCTCCCAGGAAAGATGAACTACAATTAATCCCTACATGTTTGAACCTGAGGCGTCAGATGACAGCGATTTACTTGACACAGCAGATGGCGTCATGACGCCAATTGACAGCTCGACACTTCACGAACGGGAGAGTGAGTGGTAAGTCCAGCATCGTGATTTTTTTATTAGAATGCGATTACATGGTTGTATATTTTTCCATGCTCTACACATAGCTAAAACTGGATATTAGGTAATGGGACAGCTCCTACCGATCTAAATATGATAAAGCTAGCCCAAATGTGGCTAAATGAATGCTCTACACATAGCTAAAACTGGATATTAGGTAATGGGACAGCTCCTACCGATCTAAATATGATAAAGCTAGCCCAAATGTGGCTAAATGAATGCTCTACACATAGCTAAAACTGGATTTTAGGTAATGGGACAGCTCCTACCGATCTAAATATGATAAAGCTAGCCCAAATGTGGCTAAATGAATGATATGTTATTGATATTTCAAAATAAATGACAAAACCATTTTATTTTCCAGGTGTTGCTGTAAACCGTCAAGTAATTACCCTTCCAAGAGTATGCCTGTGTCATCAGGAGATCCCAGACGTGAGAGCCAAACTTGCGGAGGCTGAAGCACTGACAGGGGCATGAATTTCATAAGAAAAATAAAACCATAAATTGTTAACAACATTGACACATTTTGTTGACTGTTTAATGTATTATATTGTAATTATATTACATTCTGAAAAAATATTCAATGGGCCGCAATAATAAATACCAGGTTTATGTTGAATCTGCATTAGCTTTCGTTGTCAGATTGTGACACAACATGTTATACCAAGCACACAACGGCACACATCAAAGAGCATAATTTTAGTAAGCAACACAAAGTTAGGATAGCAACGGACTAGCGCAACATTGAAAAATAATAATGGCAGTGGGAAATATGTATTTAGCGTGGTGCTATATTTCCGTGTTGAGTGGTGGCGAGGCTTCCTGGAAGTTACGTCACGAGGTAGGGGTCGGCAGGACGGCGCGTCCCTCGTTGCTATGGTGTTGCTATGGCCATAACTCAAAAACTACGCGGTCAAATTTTTTTTTTTTTATGTGACTTTTTGAGAGAGCGAATGACGCATTTAATACAATTCAACTGAGTAAAACACTTAAAGCTGTAGTTGGAACTAATTTCTTCACATGCCAAATAGGGTCACAAGTAAAGTAATTAAACATTGTCCAAAAAATAAAGCATGAAAAAATAATTTATATGTTGTATATTTGACAAAATAGTCGCGTTTCCGAAGTTCGAGCCTGAAAGGGGACGAACCCGGAAGTAATACGTCACACCGGGAACGCGATGGCACCTCCATACATACGGCCGCCATACAAAGCCCTTCAAACAATGATCCAAACAGCGATAGATCAAGCGCAAGGGAGGAGATCCAAGTTTTTGAAGAGTTGGAGGAAGAAGAGGAGATTGGAATTTTATGTTATTAGCCAGACGCCAGTCAGGATGCCAACAATGTGCCTAGACTTCCTGACATGGAATGGATACAAGACCCATCGAGATTACAACATTGGTAAGATATAGGCTGTTATTATTTTCATGATTTGAAGATGCAGGCATTTGCACATAATTTTATGGTTTTGTCTATCTGATGACATTGTTAAAAAAAAAAATAAAAAAAAAATCAGACTTCATGTTCACTTTGGCAGATCCGGCAGCTCTCGTGCATATTAAATAATAAAACAAAAACGTTGGGGGGGCGGGGGAGGAGATGAATCGTTGTTATATCTTGACCGAGTGACCCACACGACACCTTTATTGGCTTTTACAACTTTACTCAACGTCTTGCCAAGTGACTCTGAACAATAACGTTTTTCTCTTAGTGAAGGAGTAAGGCACAAACAATAACACATCTAAATGACATGCGTACACTCTACTGGTCAATTCCCGTATTACAACTAAATAATATCCACTATATCACAGTCGCCGATGACTTTCTTCACTTTTTTGAGGCATCATTAAGTAAACAAAGTGGCGTCTAATGGCGTGAGGAAATGTAGTTTTTTCACACAAGCGAACAGATTACAAAGCACCAATTCAGTGTTGTCCCGAGACTACATTTCCCATGATTCACTGCGTGGCCTGCGCGCTCGCTGATTCGCTGCCAGACATTAAAAGCAACACTTGTCACCTGTCAGCGGCTCTCGCAAAGCGGCGAAACACAAACTAGAAGGCTATCTGCAACATGACCGTGAATTATCGCGACGCCGACCCGCTTATGTGCACATCCACACCCCTTTCCCGATTGATAGTGGATTAACCCTTTCGGACAAGATCGTAGATGACGCACAATTTAAACACGCTTAACCTAGCGAACGCAACAACAACTATGATCGGGGATAGCCTCGGCTAACGTCGCTAGCTTATACTGTTCATTCCACAACAGTTGGCAGCCTCTGCTTTGACAAAGTCATCAGTCATCTATCCAAAAATCACACTTACTTTTTGGCAAATCCTTGATCATAAGCAGACCGGTTAAGGAAGCAGGCATCTTCGAAGTGTTTGCAGCAGAGAACACTACTCGATGATGGCATGAAATTCATTCGCTTCGTGCGAACGAAAGATGTCCATTTACGTGCCCTGCTATCCTTTGGCCACTCATACAACTTTTCGTTTGAGTGAGAACAAAACATGGCCACACACCGCGGTGGCATCTTACCGAGAAACAATGCAACAAACAATACTGTTCTATGGCGGACTTCCCTCGCACTTCCCGGTG
The DNA here is from genome assembly GCF_030265065.1 of Corythoichthys intestinalis. Lineage (NCBI taxonomy): Eukaryota > Metazoa > Chordata > Actinopteri > Syngnathiformes > Syngnathidae > Corythoichthys > Corythoichthys intestinalis. The sequence continues at coordinate 55,894,246 of NC_080397.1, read as the reverse complement.
TGACGTAATTTCCGAAGATTGCCGAAGAAAAGCATTTTCGTTGTCAAGGGCGTTGCTATGGGTTAAACAAAGAATCTGGAAGGGTTGCGTAAAAAAAAATAATGAAAATATGCTTATAATTGTTTAGCCATTGATATTATTCAAAAACATGGTTGGCCAACCTTACTTCAAAGTTCCCCTTTAAGAGCGAAATCTGAAAAGCTCTTCAGTTCCCCTTTAAATGATTAATCTTTTTTCAGTGAAACAAATACATTTTTGTACATTCAACATCATTTGGAGGGTCTTAGCCATTTCTGAAACCAATTGAATAATTAAAAGTCAGGTTATTAGCAATTGTTTCTACAATTGTTTCTTGTAACAACACTTTTCTCCACCACCCGGCAGGGCCAACCCAGGCACTTCTACCCAGTAGAATCGGGGTACCAGTTCCAGGTCCAGGTCCAGTTCGGAAGGAATCAGGTCCAGTTTGAATCCAAAAATAAAATGAACTTGTTACTACATAACAATCCCGACCAGGCACACTGTGTGTTCGTCATGGAAGCGAGAGTGGCTCCATTAAAGCCATCCACAATCCCTCGCATGGAGTTGACAGCTGCAACAACGGAGAGCAGAATGGACACAGTGTTGAGGAAGGAGCTGCAAATGGAATTGGCAGACTCCACTTTCTGGACGGATAGCACCTCCGCGCTAAAATACATCAATAACAAAACTTCACGATTCAGAACCTTTGTGGCGAACAGAATTTCTGAGATTGCCAAGGTGTCACAAGTACAGCAATGGAGACACTTCAATTCTGCGAACAACCCAGCAGACATGGCTTCTCGAGGTCTGACAGTGAAAGCCTTTCTGAAGAATGAGATCTGGCCAGCTGGACCTTCATTTCTTCGGCAGGCACAAGAAGAATGGCCTCGGAATCCAGATGGACTGGAAGAAATCTCGCCCAAAGACTGTGAAGTCAAGAGCATCAGTGTCAACGCAACTCTGATAATGGAGGAAGTGGATCCAACGACCCGCTTCATCAACCATTACTCAACCTGGACTGGTTTAAAGAGAGCTGCAGCATGGGTGCTTAGATTCAAAGAATGGCTTCAAAGCAAGAAGAAGAAACAAATGAGTGATCCACATACCACTCAGAAAGCCATTGGACTCTGAGTGGAAGAACTGGCTCATGCTGAAATGCAGATCATCCGCTTTTGCCAGAAAAAGCGATTTGCAGAGGAAATCTCTTTTTTGAGAAGAGGGATGAATGTCAAGAAAAAGTCACATTCATAAACTCAATCCCATTCTGGAGAATGATGTACTGCGAGTTGGAGGGCGTCTCAGCCGTGCAGCCATGCCGGAAGAAGAGAGGCATCCAATTATACTTGGCAAGGATTTTCACATCTCCAATCTCATTCTCAGACATGTAAATCAGGAGATAGGACATGGTGGCCGGAATTACATGTTATCCAAATTACGCCAAAAATATTAGATTCCCGGCGCCACAGTGTCAATCAGAAAGATTCTGTCAAAGTGTGTTGTTTGCCGCCGCTTGAATGCTACTCCTGGGCAACAACTGATGGTTGATCTTCCCTCGGACAGTTTTTCACCTGACGAACCACCCTTCACATATGTTGGAGTTGATTACTTTAGACCCTTTGGAGTGAAGCGTGGCAGGAGTGTGGTGAAGCATTACGGCGTGATTTTCACATGCTTGACCATGAGAGCAGTTCACCTGGAGGTGGCATCCTCACTCGACACAGATTCCTTTATCAATGCCCTCCGCCGTTTTATTGCCAGACGTGGACAAATAAAGGAGCTAAGATCAGACAACGGCACCAATTTTGTTGGGGCTCAACGTGAGCTGAAGGAGGCCATTAAAGGTTGGAATCAGGAGCAGATCCACAATGCATTGCTCCAGAAAGGAATACGCTGGATTTTCAATCCCCCTGCTGGTTCACACCATGGTGGTGTATGGAAGAGAATGATCAAGTCAGTGCGAAAAGTTCTCAATTCTACCTGAAACCTGCAGAGTCTGGACGAAGAAGGACTTCAAACAGTATTCTGTGAAGCTGAAGCGATTCTCAATGGGCGACCAATCACTATGGCTTCTACAGATCCTAATGACCTTGAAGCATTAACGCCAAACCATCTTTTGCTTCTCAATTCCAAACCATCACTGCCACCAGGAGTGTTTGAGAAGACATATGCTCGTCGCAGATGGAGACAGATACAATACATGTCGGATGTATTGTGGAAAAGATGGATTCAGGAATATCTTACACAACTGCAGGAGCGGCAGAAATGGGCTCGAACCAGACGCAACTTCTCTTCAGGAGACATCGTGATCGTCGTTGATGATTCAGCTCCACGAAACTCCTGGCCGATCGGCAAAGTCGTTGAGACCATCACAGACAGCAAAGGACTTGTGCGCATGCTACGGATCAAGACCAAGTTTGGACATTTGAACAGACCTATCAGCAAGGTTTGCCTGTTGCAAGAGGCAGAACTTTAAGAAGCACATCTCTTCTTTGCAACATTGCCCCTTGCCCTTTATGCACTGTGCAGACGACTTAAAGACCTTGCCAATGGACAATGGGTACGTGAATGCTCCACATCTGACTGAAGGCCATGTGCAAGTAACTTCGTCTTACACATCTTTCACTCTTTTCTTAACTTCTTTCACCTACTGGTAGGGTATGCAGTTTTATGAAGCATTTATTATTATAGTGTAATTATGACTGAATTACAATGTGACAATGATGTGTATTTTTGTAGTCATTGAATTGGAGTATGATCGTAATGGTAATTATTGGTATACTTTCGGTAACACAATAATTAGGGGCCGGAATTGTATGAGCCATAATGCCTATTAGTGTTGATTTTGATTATGTTAAACCAGGGATCGGCAACCTATGACACGCGTGTCAGCACTAGCACGCGAAGGGTTAACCAGTGACACGCGAGGGCATGGCAAAAAAAAAAACAAAAAACTGCGTGTTATGTTTATTGTCGGTTGTATCTTTATCACTTGCTGAAGCGCCCCATCTTGTGGCCGTTTTATTTATTGGTTCTAAAACAGTAGAAGAAAAATGCAAATAGGAAGTTCTTCAAATGGGATTCAGTGTGTTACATGGCAGCTCCACTCTCACAACTTGAGTGGCATTTGTGGTCTTTAGAGCCATGTTTGTGAGTATTTTGTTGTCAAATTGAGAATTACACTCTTTATATTGTCTTTAGGTTGCATGTTTGAGGGGAAATGTGTTTGATATTTCTAATTAAGAACTACTGAATACAGGCTAATTGTGTTTGCATATATGGATGGCATTTTTGTTATTTGCAGCATTGTTGCTGATTGCATGTATTTTTTCATTGGTTTCATAAAAATGAAAAGAGACACATAAAGGATTACTGAAAACATCTGGAGTGTGAACCTTTTCATGTTTAGCTGTTTGGATAGCGGAAGCGAGCCCATTTACAATGTGCCTTTTTACCGGAAATTAAGGCATTTTCAGTTGCGCGCCCTGTTATTTAGGGGCTTTACGGGACCGCCCCTCTCACCCACTCTGCCTGTGGCGTTATATGCGAGCAATAATGGATTTTGAGCACACCTCCAGCTCTTCCCCAATTTCTCGACTGCTGCGCTTGTCGGATTTTTTTTCTCTGCGCGTTTAATTCAGCCCACGCTACTAAAATGTCACAAAGCCGACCAATCAGAGAGCTGGCGGAAGTACACTGTGTTTCCAATTGCACTTTTTGGTAATTGCAACTCTGCACCGTAGTGTGTAGTGGACAGGCGATTAACGTGGCTTGTTGTCGTCGATTCGCCCGATGCTTACTTCAGAGAGGTGGTGATGTGTATAAAAACGCAGTGACACGTTGGATGGTATTTTGCTGGAGACTTTTATTAACAAAACTAAAACCAGCATGGGACACAGCCACTTTTCATGGCGCTCTTCGCACAACTCTCTCTCAACACCTTGCTCCCTGCCTCTCTTTTTCTTACGCTTAACTGGTAAGCTGGTCATACTGTAGGGCAGGGGTCCCCATCTGCCGGGCCGCGGACCGGAACCGGTCCGTGGCGCATTTGCGACCGGGCCGCAAAGAAAAAAATAATTTAATAACGACCGCATTCTGGCTGAATTGACCCTGTGCCCCTGCTTAACACACCAATATATCTGTCTACTCTAGATATAATACTACGGGATAGATTACAATTGTGTCATAGAAGTCCACTGATTGGACGGCTAACAGTACATCTTGTTTGTGTATATAATATATCTATGTGCGCTTGTCCTCGATAATAGCGTATTACTAGGCCGCGACGCAGCACATTTATTCCCGGAAATAATTAGCCTCCACACGAGCGAAGATAACAGGAAAACAGACGTCTTTGGAAATATTTTTACGGCGAAAAGGGCACCTGACAAGCCTACAACCTCGAAGACCCACGAACTGCGAAGGAGTGGACTCGTGACCCGTTTGTGAATAAACAGAGAGCTCGCAAATGACGGCGACCTTATTAAACGTACATTTGAGACAACAACTCTACCGAGGTTCTGGATTAAAGTCATTCTGGAATATCCTGACATCGCGACAAGAGCGTTGAAAACCTTGCTACAATTTTCAACATCGTATCTTTGTGAAGCGGGCTTCTTAATTAATGTTTAACGACAACGCGAAGTCCTTAATGGTGAGCGCGGTGTGCAGCTGTTGTGTGAAGCTTACATGGCAGGATGTATCTGAAGAGAACTTTTCTACAAGTCCTTCCATGATCAAACGTAAGTTCATATTCAGGGGTGCACATAATTTTTTCGCCCAGGTACTCAGAGGAGGACCTGGAGATGTGACTTGGTCCTCATTGAGCTTGAGAGCCGACCCGCCTGATGCGATAAATTTATGACAAGTTTTACTTAGAGCCAATTAACTTTAATTAATTATATTAACAATTAATGCTGGATTAACATCAACTGGCACAACAAAATTGCCATTACTTTGAAGTGAAATGTAAAGAAATAAACATAAAAGCACCAATTCAAAATAAAGGGCATTATGCGGTTCCCACATTAACTCCAAGCCTTTTTAAAAGTGGGATGTCCTCCTCATAAGACCTCATTAAACGTGCAATGTTTAGCTTTGTAAAATGCGAGCAAAAACACGTTTGTCAGTGTATGTCGCTGTTCATTACCTTTATTCCGTGACTTGTCCATAGGGCGAGTGGGCTCGTGGCTGACATCGATAGTTTGCTTAATTGCCACATGCTGTTTTTTTTCGTGCTTTTCAAAGTTTGGATGGCTGAAATTCTTTGACCCTACATAAAATGCGCTGCTCTCATCGGCGACATTGGGATTCTCACGGCACATTTTGTACCGCATTTCCGTGCGAGCATCATTTGCTTCTCGCCACGGTACCTCCTGTAGCCACTTTTCGGCAGAAGTCCTTTTTTTCGGTAGCGCCGGTGACGTCTCTGTCGTCTGTCTTTTGACGGGGGTGGGGGAACACGGAAGTAATTACTCAGTGTGGCCTGCCTCTTCGACATTTTGAGAAGTTATTTTCTCGTGTCCGCCGCAAATACGGTGGTCAGCCATCGGTACGCAAAAGCGTATGGAAGCCGTTGAGGGCCAGTGCGTTTGTCTACGTCCAGTACGCATGCGCGCATGCGGACCACTTATGTGCACCCCTGTATATAATATACAGTGCCTTGCAAAAGTATTCGGCTCCCTTGAATCTTGCAACCTTTCGCCACATTTCAGGCTTCAAACATAAAGATATGAAATTTAATTTTTTTGTCAAGAATCGACAACAAGTGGGACACAATCGTGAAGTGGAACAACATTTATTGGATAATTTAAACTTTTTTAACAAATAAAAAACTGAAAAGTGGGGCGTGCAATATTATTCGGCCCCTATACTTTCAGTGCAGCAAACTCACTCCAGAAGTTGAGTGAGGATCTCTGAATGATCCAATGTTGTCCTAAATGACCGATGATGATAAATAGAATCCACCTGTGTGTAATCAAGTCTCCGTATAAATGCACCTGCTCTGTGATAGTCTCAGGGTTCTGTTTAAAGTGCAGAGAGAATTATGAAAACCAAGGAACACACCAGGCAGGTCCGAGATACTGTTGTGGAGAAGTTTAAAGCCGGATTTGGATACAAAAAGATTTCCCAAGCTTTAAACATCTCAAGGAGCACTGTGCAAGCCATCATATTGAAATGGAAGGAGCATCAGACCAGTGCAAATCTACCAAGACCCGGCCGTCCTTCCAAACTTTCTTCTCAAACAAGGAGAAAACTGATCAGAGATGCAGCCAAGAGGCCCATGATCACTCTGGATGAACTGAAGAGCTCTACAGCTGAGGTGGGAGAGTCTGTCCATAGGACAACAATCAGTCGTACACTGCACAAATCTGGCCTTTATGGAAGAGTGGCAAGAAGAAAGCCATTTCTCAAAGATATCCATAAAAAGTCTCGTTTAAAGTTTGCCACAAGCCACCTGGGAGACACACCAAACATGTGGAAGAAGGTGCTCTGGTCAGATGAAACCAAAATTGCACTTTTTGGCCACAACGCAAAACGATATGTTTGGCGTAAAAGCAAAACGGCTCATCACCCTGAACACACCATCCCCACTGTCAAACATGGTGGTGGCAGCATCATGGTTTGGGCCTGCTTTTCTTCAGCAGGGACAGGGAAGATGGATGCAGCCAAATACAGGAACATTCTGGAAGAAAACCTGTTGGTATCTGCACAAGACCTGAGACTGGGACGGAGATTTATCTTCCAACAGGACAATGATCCAAAACATAAAGCCAAATCTACAATGGAATGGTTCAAAAATAAACGTATCCAGGTGTTAGAATGGCCAAGTCAAAGTCCAGACCTGAATCCAATCAAGAATCTGTGGAAAGAGCTGAAGACTGCTGTTCACAAACACTCTCCATCCAACCTCACTGAGCTCGAGCTGTTTTGCAAGGAAGAATGGGCAAGAATGTCAGTCTCTCCATGTGCAAAACTGATAGAAACATACCCCAAGCGACTTGCAGCTGTAATTGGAGCAAAAGGTGGCGCTACAAAGTATTAACGCAAGGGGGCCGAATAATATTGCACGCCCCACTTTTCAGTTTTTTATTTGATAAAAAAGTTTAAATTATCCCATAAATTTTGTTCCACTTCACGATTGTGTCCCACTTGTTGTTGATTCTTGACAAAAAATTAAAATTTTATATCTTTATGTTTGAAGCCTGAAATGTGGCGAAAGGTTGCAAGGTTCAAGGGGGCCGAATACTTTTGCAAGGCACTGTATGTCACAGCAGCCATTAACAATAAGTTTTCTTTTTGAAGTGTACTGTTCAAGCTGTAAGTCATTTGTGTTATAATGATATGTTTGCACAGGCATAATGATTTTGACAATGTACATTGTTCAAGCCATACAAGCTGTTATAAATGTTCAAACTTGAATTCTTATCGTTTACAATAAATTTTTGTATACGTAATGTTTAGACCATGTACAACTGTTAAATATATTAACTCATTTGCTCCCGGAAACGTATTAATACGTTCTATTTTTAAATGCTTCACTGTCCCAAAAACGTATTTATACGTCTTTTGCGTTTTTTTTTTTTTTTTTTTTTAAATAAGAAGCATATATACCTTTCGCTGTATCTGGAAAAACAAAGAACAACACTCCAAACCCATTTTAAAGCAATAAAACTGGCCACTGGAGGGCAGTAGCGCATTTTGCAAGACCAGGCAACTCGATTCAACAGCAGTAAACGGCCGGGCAGCATGGTCGGAGCGCTGGCGGCATGATGTCAGGCGGCGCTCCGACCGAACAAAACAACGAGAGGACGGCTGGAAGGCCAGGCGTTGGACGACTGCGCAAAACGAGTGAGACGCTCGGTAAATCGGCTCGCCAAGCAGACCCCGCAGAAACGCAAAAATAATCCATCTTTGTGAAACAGACAATGATGAGGGAAAAGTTTACACGGCTGACGTGGCGACAACGGCGTCATCTCGGCGACAAAGCGTCATCTCTCAGTAATCATGCATAAATAAATTGTTACTTTGCTGTCAAGAGCTCTATTTGGCTGGTTGTTCATGTTATTTTGTAAAAGGAAAACATTCAGATGTTTGGGATGTCACTGAAGCAAAAAAAAAAAATAGCCGTGTTAATATGCGTTTACAAAAAGCTCATTTTCTCCGTTTTTTCATCAGAAATTGGAAAATTGCTCAAACTAAGCTATTTTCTGATGCTGATTTCTAAAGAATGGAAAAAGATATGAACATACTTTTTTTTCTGCTGAAAGAAGAGAATCTAATCTTTCTTTTGGTGGGTTCCATGTAGGCATGTGCCGGTATGAGATTTTGACGGTACGATAACCGTGAGCAAAAATACCACGGTTTCACGGTATCACGGTATTGCAATTATAGCTCCAAAATGTGTTATTTTGAGATGTATGGGTTAAAAAAAAACTTCTTTTCCATTGAACAGGATTTTTTTTTTTTTTTAGAACATAGTTGCAAATTATAAAAAAAAAATATATATATTTTCATATATTATAAAAAATAATCAATAAAAAAAACATTTTAAATAAAATTAAAATATAACAGACTATACCCACAGCCACAGCTCAAATTGCTTAAGTTTAGAGCAAGAAAAAAATAATTTCTATAAAAAAGTAAAAACTTCTGAATAAATTAAAAAAATATATATACTGCATAATTTTTTGGGAGGATTGAAAAGCTCAAGTGAAGTTTCACCATTTTCTACCACTATGTCAACTCTAGTCTACATGATGTCATGCCTTTGAATTATAAAGAACAAAGAATTCAAAAGTTAATAAGTTAGTTAAAAATGTATAAGTTAGTTAAAATGTAAATATTGTTGTGGAAAGGTTTCATCTAAAAAGTAAAAAAAAAAAATCATTGGGAGTGAGACCTCTCCTTGATCCAACGAACATGGATTTGTGCTTAGGGCAAAATCATCTTTCCTCAATTAACGATCTTTGATGCTATGCCTTTTTTTCCCCTTCATTCAAGCGAATCAAGCTTGTTTTCTCACTCTGCGGCTCTAACACTCGACGAAGTTGCTCTCCCAGCTCAGCCTAGGCTAACATTCGTCTTTGTAAGCTTTTAGTTAGTTTGTATATCGAATTTCAAAGGAAAATATGTGTTTTGTTTTTGGCGAACTTTTTAGTGCTAATTTGTTGAAGCTACTCACACTGTACTTGGAAAAATACAATTGTACAACGTTTTAAATGTATTCATCTTGTATATTCCACTTACCACGATTTGAGAGCTCAATAAATTGAAGAAAAGAAGCCTTATGTTTGGAGTATTTGTTTAGGGTTCGCTGGCTGTTTAGCCGATAGTCACTTTCACACATAACAACAAACGGGAGGGGGTGAGTGCTGCCACGCCACGCCACTTCTGGCTGCGTTTTTGACACATGAAAAATGGCGAATACTACTACTACTACTACTAATACTACGGTCTGACGGAAAAATTTAGTGGTTTTGAAACCGCGACGTTTTCACACCACGGTAAACCGTGAAACCGGTAACCGGCACATGTCTAGTTCCATGTTTATATAGCAATTGAACAGAATTTTCCGTGGGCCTTGCAAAATCAGTCAAAATCCGTACAAAAACGGCCGGGAGCGAAGGGCCTTGCTCTGGTGAAAATGGCTGGGAGTGAATGAGTTAAATTGAAAGCTAGTAAATAAATCAACAAACGGTTAATCTGTATTTCATGCATTGATTCGGATTTTCAAATTATATAACAGTCCGCTTGGGCAAATTTATCGTCATCGAGGTAAATCTGCTCAATTTATCGTGATACGTGCTTAAGGTCATATCGCCCAGCCCCATCTCGTAGTCCTTTATTTTATTTTTTATCTGGCCCTAAAACTGTATGTAACCGGTGTGTCAGCGCCGCCCTGCGTTCTGCTCCCACCTCTGACTAGGCCGGGACGCGAACCCCGCACGCTGCGACGTTTCCACACAGCAGGCAAGGACAGTAACCAGTAACCACTGCGCCAATAAGATCGAGCCAACGGCACAGCCGCTTGCGTCCTTACATGAAGGACTCAGCAGGGAGGTTTCCATGCTCCACAACGGACCTGCGCGTACCCGTTACATGTACACCGTTGTAAATATAGACTAGGAGTGGGAACCTCAGGGCACCTCACGATACGATACGATTCGCGATACACAGCTCACGATAACGATTATATCACGATAGTGATTATCGATATATTGGTCAGAAATTGAATACATGACATTCTACGATACAACTGTTGAAACGGAAAAAAAAAAGATATTTAAAAATAGAAAAAATACTGTTTAAGTCATTTATTAAACAGTGACACCTTTTCTGTGCAACATTGCTGTAAAATATAAATCTACTGCAAATTGTGCCCCTGCACATATAGAGGAAACCAACCACCACCACTGATATCGCTTGGAGAGATCATGATGAATGGCACCCTTAATTTCTTTAAAGTTTTAAATCTTTAAAAAAAAAAATAAATAAAAAGTGCCGTAGGTGTCAGCAGTTGAGCTTGGAGTGGGGCAATGATAAAATTGGTGGGTCTTTTCTTCGTATATGACCTTTGTTGCTTGGTTTGAGCACTTCCGCTATCTGCTTCAGCATTTAAGATGTCAGACTTGCTCAGTCACAGTCTTCCTCACCTTAAAAACAACAAAATAAAACAAAAAATATTAGCTACTTCATAGCGTTTGAGTTGAAATCCTGATTTATTTTGTGTTGGAAGTATTGAATTAAAAAAAATATGAATTGAATGTATAGAAATTAAAAATTCAATAATTACCTATTTTTAATTTTTAATTCTACATTAATAATCATGCACATCACTTTATATATCTTGGAACCTATTCAAACCATTTTTATAGCTTATTGTATCAAAATGACAGTAATAACAGTTTGTGTAGTAAACTAGATGGAAATTGGTTCTCAAATAAATCGGTAAATTCACGTGGGCTTGTTCGATATTCATTTTCATCCAGTTTAGGGTCCTGGTTTATTTTATATCATTCAACACCAAATGTCATCAAAATAATACATGTAAATTAAAAAGTCAATTACATTGCAAAACTTTCTTACCTCAAGTGATGAAAGCGAAGCTCACAATCTCCGGTGTCCACTACGTCACCAGCTCCCAGTGAAACTTATTTTTCTTAGACAATTCTTGCATACAGCAAAGTCCCTGTTCACCTTACTTCCTTTCTTGTTGGTGTAAAATCTAAAGTGTGTCCCCATGTGTGATTTGTAGCAATATTTTTCTCATTTTTTCCTCCACCGTTCTCACGGAGCTTTTTTATTTTTTCAACCCACTTGGAGCTTCCTCTCTTCTTCTCTAGACAACTTCTGCGCACTTTACCCTCACCGACACTCCCGAGCGCCGCTAGTGGACCGCCAAGGAATTGCTCAACATACATTGAGCAGTTTACAGCATCAATACTCCATTGTATGGCCAATATGTTAAATAAAAGTATCGATTCTTGGCGGGAGCATATCGATAACCCATCGGGTTGCAAAATATCGCGATATATCGCTGTATCGAGATATTGTCACACTCTTAATATAGACCGTCACGTTCCGAAGATCTTTGTTATGGTTCTTCTTGTGAAAAAAATCAAAAATCTGATTTATCATGACATGAGGCAATTTTTCCGCGGAACGACATGGTGGGGCTGTCCGACTCCGAAGAAGCCTACCACCACCACCACAGCTTCGAAAAAAATCCTAGGGGAAACTGCTAAAACTCGGTTATGATTTCATTGAGCTACTAATTTAAAGGCATTGGGACGAAAAAGATAATTTTTAAACACCAACTCCAAAGGCGTTATGTTACACAGAAATAATATAATTTAATACAGTACAAAGAGTTTTAGTTAATATACAAAAACTGACTTAATACCTAGTAATTCACAATAAGAGAATTACTGCATTACATGGTTATTGCTATTTGGGCTCATTTGGAAAAACATGGCTAATTTATCAATTGTTAACATGTTGAAGAAATTAATTAGCTATATTTTATAATTGACATTTTCCACTGCAGCCCGACTTTGTTTAAATTAGGTCACAAAAGGATTCTTGTGTTATATGTACATTACATACTATAAGACAAGTATTGGCAGGTCGGTCCCATTCATATGACGCTGCACCACCTGCCAGTCTGTACAGTGATCTTGTCTGTCCAGAGACATGTCTTCATCTCTTATCAGTTCAAAAAACACCAGCAAGTCCCAGCGTGGGAAGAAGTGAGTGTGATGGTCATTGGTCACAGGAGTTAGTTAATGCTGTAACGTCCAGTATGTGAGTTTAGTTGAGGCGCAGGCACAAAAGGCGGACTGGAGGTGGGACTGTCTGAGTCGGGTCCTTGACTTTGGTCTGGCTGAGGCAGGTTTTCCCTTGAGTACTCTGAATACCACTCCTGAAAGAAGAGTGACATGCAGGATATGAAAACTCAACAGTATGCAAGACTTAACCCTTTATAAGGCAGTCACTTAACACATTGCTTGCCATTGACAACGCTAGACGTAGAGCTGGGCAACATATCAAAAATTTATCGTTACCGAAATTCTTCACGATAACCGACGTAATTTTGACCATATCGGAAAATTTGATAATTTTAATAAAACAAGAAAATATAGTCTTTTTAATCCCGCTTTGACTCTGTTGTTCGGTTATGTTCATTCCCCTTTAAGAAAGCAGTAAGTGTGCTTACGTATGAAGTCACATGGTTATCAGGAATTCTAACAAACAGAAGCCCGGTAGGCCAACGCTAGCGGCCATCACTACAAAGCAAACATGATGGAGTCGGACTTAAGGGAGCTTCGACAAACTTTCACCCGACATTAAGTAGACTCTTGGCGGCCTCTAAACGGGCTTTCGCCCGCTTTCTCAAGATTTCAGTGTCCTGATATGTGAAATTATGGATGTTGTTATTATTATTAGCAGCAGAGGGCGCTATGTGTTTGTATTTGTGTTGAGTGTTGACGGGAGGAGTTTTTGGATAGATACTTCCGGTATGTCGAACAACAGAAAAAAAACCAAGCCTAGCGAAGTTGCTGGCTAATAAATGAGAGCACCAGCTCTTTCGTTCATTACTCGACTTAGTGTCATTTATAATGAACAACACATTCAGGAGAGGGTGCTTTCACTGCTTTCTACTGGAAGCCAGGCCACAGGATAACGCTAGCTACAAATGAACGTGATGGAGTCATATAGTGGCTCTAACCTTGTCAAAACGGCTGAACTTAATGAGTGGATTGCAGTCGACACGGACTGCATCTAGGAATCAGTGTTACACGTTATTTTGTATCTGTGTGTGTGTGTGTGATTTCTAGATAGCCTATCCCTTTTATGATGGTAAAGCATTTATCATAAATTATAATCCAACAGTGAATCTTTTGTATGTGCTTGCTTTATTCTGTGCAAAGTCTTAAATGTTTCATTGGCAAAATAGCAATATAGCTTTAATGTGTGTATGTGTCTGTGTGGGGGGTGTATATGTACGTGCATTAGGCCTGTCGCGATAACAAATTTTAGTGTGCGATAAATTATTTCATAAATTATTGCGATATGCGATATTATTGCACCCCCCCCATTAAAAAAAAAATACAATAACACTGTGAGAATACAGTATATATTAATAGATCATGTACACCCATTTAAACGCAATAAATGTTTACTCTTAAATTCCAAAATACTTTTTAGGAAAAGACAACAATATTAATACTGCACAGAAACACAGAAGAAATAAAATGTGTTTTTTTAAGAAAAATAAAATTCCACTTAATAATTTAAGCATCTAGGCCAGGGGTGCTCAATGTTTTTTTGCTCCAAGATCTACTTTTAAATGAGACAACCTCCCGCGATCTACCTTAAGAGAGGAGGGTGAACTACAAAAAATATGTTGCTCACAAAACACAAATAGCTGTACATTTAAAAAAATATAAATAAAAAATGGACGGTAAATTATGTTTGCTCACATAACATAATCAACTATGTACATTAAAAAAAAAAAAAAAAAACTTTTTTTTTTTTTGATGCTGCGAGCTACCCACACTAGCGTTGCGATCGACTGGTCACCCCTGATCTAGGCAAATGAAAACGTTTCCCCTCATAGCTTCTGCTATGGCGTTTCATGTGTAATACAGTGGTACCTCTACATACGGAGTTAATTCGTTCCAGGAGCTTGTTTGTAAGTCAAAATGGTCGTATGTCAAGCAGGATTTTACCATAAGAATACATTATAATTCCAATAATTCGTTCCACAGCCCAAAAACCCACACTACATCCTAAATAAATACTGCTGTTACTATTGCAAATAGCAATTACAAAGAGCAAAACAAATAAAATATGAATAAAAATCAGAATAACAATAATATAATAATAGCAATAATAACAATAATACCGTACAGTACCTGTAATTATGTAACGAATCGGCTTCTAATGTGGCGGCCTTTGTTTAGTGTACCTGAACGCACCGCGTAATGTGGCGGACTTTTTTTTAGTGTACCTGAACGCACCGCGGGCCTGACGGTGAGCAGGAGAGCGCTATTTTACTTTCTGTTTCGATCCTGGCGTCAACAGCAGTGGAAACTCGGCGAGTTGATGGAATAAATGATTTGAAACCTGACGAAGCTGGCGATTTCTTAGGCGATGTTACCGCAATAAGAACTGTCACCTTAACTTATAAAGACTGGCGAACGGAGGGGGACCGCCGGCCGAGATCGGCATTCTACGACCCAGTTCATGGATGCACACTTGCATTTTGCTATCATTAACGTCTTCATTTCAATGGTAAGCGTCACCTTTTCTCTTTTTTTCCCCACCTGCACTAAACTTAAACTGCACTAAACTAAAAACAGAACTAAAATGCATTTTGCGTTGTTGGTAACAAGGAAGCCGAACTTTTAACAGCACGTCAGCCGCACGGGCGATAAATCGCAGCGGAAAAATTATCGCCTTCATTTTTATTTACCGTGCGATAAATGGAATTATTGCATATTGCGACAGCCTTAACGTGCATGTATTAAAAGATACTCTGGGAAAAAAAAAACTGAAACCTTGACGTAAACACTTGTGTTGAGTAATTATGTCACAGCGGCCATTAACAATAAGTTGTCTGTTTGAAGGCACTGTACTTCTCTCCAAACAGGAGTTTCCACAGACTTAAAAAACTGCAGTAATAAAACCTCTCCTAAAAAAACCTAATCTGGATGCCTCAACCATCAGCAATTACAGGCCAATATCAAATCTGACATTCCTGGGGGAAATTATCGAGAGGGTTGTGTTTGAACAGATCCAGACTTTTATGATGCAAAACAATCTTTTTAACTCATTTCAGTCTGGATTTCGGCCACAACACAGCACCGAGACCGTGCTTATCAAAGTCCTAAATGATATTCGTCGAAATACCGATGCAGGCAAATCATCTGTTCTGTTACGATTGGATATCAGCGCCGCGTTCGACACGGTTGATCACAACATACTACTCAGCAGATTGGAACAGTGGGTAGGGCTTACTGACACTATTCTTCAGTGGTTCACATCCTATTTACATGATAGGGATTTCTTTGTGTCAATCGGAAACTATCAGTCAGAACGAACCAAATTCACGTGTGGAGTCCCTCAAGGGTCAATTCTTGGACCACTCTTATTTAACATCTATATGCTTCCGTTAGCTCAGATAATGGAACAGTATGACATCTCCCTATCACGCCTATGCAGATGACACACAACTGTACATTTCTGTGTACCCACATGATTATAGTCCCTTAGTCTCCCTGAGTAAATGCAATCATCAAATCAATGAATGGATGTGCCAGAATTTTCTCCAGGTAAATGTGGAGAAGACAGAGGTGATCATTTTTGGGCCAAAAAAGGAAAGGTCAAAGATAAGCAGGGAACTTAACACAATGTCACTTACAGCTACAAATCAAGTCAGAAACCTTGGCGTAACATTGAGCCCGTGCTGCTCGCGAGCAGAGCCCGCAGAGACTCAAAAAAATTCATCTTTTTGAGACAGGCAACGATGACGGAAAAGTTTAACTGGCTGTCGCGGCCACAATAGCGTCATCTTTCAGTTAGTTATGTGTAAATAAATTGTTACTTTGCTATCAAAAGCTCTATTTGTTAGAGGTGCACGATAATATCAGTAACTGATAATTATCGGCCGATAATGGCAATTATGACGTCACCCAGATAATCCAGATAAAACTAAATTCAACCGATAATGCAATCCGATAATTATATACTTGATTTAGCCTCCAAATGTGCGCAATCAACAGTTTTTTCCAATTCTGCTAGTTTTAAGGAGGTGTTTTTGCACTGTAGTAATGTGATATATGTTAGGAAGGGCTTAGTTTTAAAGGCATTTTTGTGCAACTTGGGTGTTTACTCTCTAAGTAATTGTTGCCAAAAGCTTACCATTACACAATGTCAATGCCATTGCTTAGATGTTGGAATTTACTACTTGTTCACATTTGATGTGGAAAAAATAGCACAAAATTACATTTTGGCACAGTAACATTTGATCTTTGTATACTTTAAAATTTTACATACATATTTGAAAAGAATTATCGGCGTGACATTATCGGTTATCGGGTGGAAGGAGCAGTATTATAGTATAGTGTATAGTGTATTATCATGCATCACTACTATTTGTCTTGTTGGTTCTGTTATTTTGTAAAAGGAAAACATTCAGATGTTTGGGAAAGTTATGTTTGAAATGTATGCTTTCATAAAAAGCTCAACTGCTCAAACTAAGCTATTTTCTAATGCTGATTTCTAAAGAATGGAAAAAGATATGTACTTTTTTTCTGCTGAAAGAAGGGAGTCTAATCTTTCTTTTGGTGGGTACCATGTTTAAATAGAAGTAGAACTGAAGTTTTTGTGGGCCTTGCAAAATCAGTCAAAATCCAGTAAAACGGCCGGAAGCGAAGGGCCTTGCTCCATTGACAATGGCTGGGCGTGAATGAGTTAAACGAATAATCGAAGCAGCAGAATTTGATTCGAAGCTTTTTTTCTAAACAAATTACTCGAGTTTAGGGCAGCAGCTAGCGAATATTTTAGTAGTCGATTAATTGATGGACTAGTTAGTTCGAATAATCGAGTAATCGGATAAGGAATATGACAAATTAAAATACCCGAGCTGAGCCTGAAACGGTATACTTTTTTTTTTTTAAATGAGGATCTAAACCCTAACCCTAGTCCATTGGAAAAAGAAATAAATGAGGATCTAAATACAACAGTTAGTTGGCTAACTTACACAGAAAAAGTCCACTAGGTTAAATGCTACAAAATGCAAAAGTTTTTTTTTTTTTTTTTTACAATGCTCTTAACAAATGGTTCGGACAAATATTCCCACAAAAAAGGCTAAATATACCTATAAACTGAATCATCAATGCATCAAAAACATTAGCTCAAACAAAAACTTAGTTTACGTTGGTCTTAACAGGGAGCAGTTGGATTAAGCCATGTGAAAAGAGGCAGACCAGAGGGCAGTATATCCACCGTAATCAATAAAACTAAATGTAAACACTTTCAAAATAAACCATTACAACGCCACTTTAATTAAACGAATACTCGAAGCAACAAAATTTAATTTGAATATTTTTTTTCTAATCGAATACTCGAGTTAATCGATTAATCGTTGCAGCACTACTCGAGTTAATCGATTAATCGTTGAAGCACTAGTAATTTGCCTGCAACCTCATTGTGTGTTGTACGACCGATTTGCAAAAAAAAAAAAAAGATGTTTTTTTTTTTTTTTTTTTTTTCTTCGTTGAAACCACTGCTGCACTAATAACATTTTTATATGGCTAAGTTGGGATAGCTTTGTTAATTTTTTTCACCCACTCATTTCCAAGGTTTTGGATCAGGACTCTATCTGCAGATCCTCAAATTCAGATGACTCGGACTAAAATGCCAAAAATATGCTTCTAGTTGTGTTAATTCTTACCTGCATCTCCTCCTCATACATTTTCATGCTTAGGTCACACTTTGTCCTTGACCTTCGCCCTTGGTATAATAGAGAAGATGAGTGTTGTTCGCTCTGAAATTAAAAGGACAGGCAGTTTTTTTTTTTAGTTTTTATTTAAGTAGGAATGAAAATGACCTCCATGAAGTTGACCCTACATCAGACACAAATTTACATAAAAATGGTGTCAATCATTAGTGCTACGTTTGTGCTGCTATCATTTTTAAGATATTCACAACTCTTTTAGAGGTCAATCAGACCCCATTTAATTAAAAATGGCTAAAAATGGTGTCTATCGTTCAGGGGCATCACTAGACCTAATACAATACTGGGGCACAGTCGAGCTGGCAAAAAAAAAAAAAAAAAAAATTGCACTTATCTATCATAAAAAGTCAGAAATAACGCTTTAAACCAGTAGCATTTTTTTTTTTTTTGGTATGTGGCATTTTTTTGTTGTCGGTATATGCTATTTTTGCTGGCCATTCACGTACATGCCAGTGACAGCTATGCACGTCCAATTTTTTTGTGTGGCTGTGATTTTTGACAAAACACTTAGTGTTACAGCGCATTGACATTAGGCCTGTCGCGATAACAAATTTTAGTGTGCGATAATCATTCTCATAAATTATTGCGATATGCGATATTATTGCGCCCCCATATATTTTAAAAACATATTTACAATAACAGTGAGAATACAGTATATATTAATAGATCAAGTACACCCATTTAAACGCGATAAATATTTACTCTTAAATTCATAAATACTTAAGAAATCACAATTAAAAACAATAGACCCTGCCTCTTAAGTAAAAAACAACAGTATTGATTAGAGATGTCCCGATCCAGGTTTTTGCACTTCCGATACCGATACTGGCCAATACCGATACCGGCCTCTCTGAGCATGTATTTAAGTTTAATTTAAAGTTATTTAGCCTCCTTACTTAGTTGTCAGACTCATGTTGAAAAGGGTTTTTGTAGTCTTGATAACAACTTGCCAGCTGAATTAGGTGAGTTGGAATAACACATAATGGTTGGTAACAAGAAACTGACCTGTTTATTAAATGATAAACACAAAACATTATAAATAACAAACAGAAATGACATATTCAGACAGTAAAACATGCTAATAATATTGTAAACTGTCTAAAAAAGCAAAACACACAAACAACCTCAAAATATTAACTATCACACACTCCCTTTGATTTGATTTTATATTATTTGTAGTCCATAACATATACTGTACAAACGTATATCTAAATTAACAGGAAAAACATTAAATATAAATGTAATACACTGCTTTCGTAATGAATACAATACTAATTATTAACAATAATGATCATACACAATATATGTAGCGGCAATGTGTTACAACGTCGGGTTGACGGACAGCATGACCTGGGGGCGTGGCTGTGACGTCACGTGAGTAGGGTCTATTGAAGAAATAGTCCAATATCCACCTATCCTTGAAGCGTCGGCCATCGCAGTCAACTTTTTTTTTTTTTTGATTCTCGCTATTTTAGAAATCACACAGGGTAATGTTGCTTAGAGTGCTGCTCTTAAAGTTTTTCAAACTTTCGTGAGAAGAGGCTGATTTTGTGTGGACAAGATAATTGTAGATATCAGGGTAGCAGATGTCAGGCAGAAAGGGCGAAGACAGCGGGTCCAAAAATATCGATTTAGGCATCAAATATGGATCTGGCGAATGGATAGACTGAAGCTTTTCCACATAATGCCTTTTATGCAACGCATCCAATGAGTTTACAGCATCTGAAAGCACCGGGGCTTCCATGAATTGCTCTATAAACTGAACGACTAATTGAAACCATTGAGAATAGAGCTAAACAGAAACGGACAATATAGCGGCCGGATACAGCAACACGTCATTCTGTGACGTCGGTGAGTAGGGTCTATATTCCTTGAAGCCGATTGTGTATGATTGGTCATGCAATCACCTTTGCATGATATAGTTGTGTTGCAAATGTTGCACTGAGCTGACTGGTCATTTTGTTTTTTTTGTTAAGTTAAGCCAAACTTTTGAGCACCGCCGCACCGTGTCCATGGTTGTAATCAAGTTGCAATGCACAAACACGCGCTTCTTCTTCGTGGTTTTCGGCAGCTTTTTTTTCCGCTCGGCAGTCATATGGAGGTAGATTTGTGTCTTTATTATTCAAAAAAAAAAAAAGTTGCTTCAATCAAATAAAAAGTTGCCTCAATCATAATATATATTTTCAATCCAAGAAAACGTCACTTCAATCAAATAAATGTGTTTGAATGCAAAAATGAATTTTAAACTCAAAAAATATATTTGAAAACTTTTTTTCTTTTTTTTTTGGATTTTAAGTCAAGTTTTTTTTGATTGAAACACCATTTTTTATTAAAGTCATGTAGTTTTGCGTTTGGAACACATTTTGGCTAGAACATTTGTGTCTTTATTAGTCAATCAAAAAATAAGTTGCTTCATACAAAAAATATTATATTTTCAAAAGAAAAATCACTTCAATCAAAAATTTAAAAAAATTCAATCGTAGAAAAAAAAGTTTGAATGTGAAAAAATATTTGAGACTCAGAAATTCGCATTTGAACATTTTATTTTTCATTCAAACTGTTTTCTTTGATTGAAGCAATCCTTTTTGTGTTTGAGCCATATTAGGGGTAGGACATTTGTGTCTAAATCATTCAATCACAATAAAAGTTGCTTTAATCAAAAAACTATTTTTAATCAAAGAAAAAAATCACTTGCAAAAATATATATTTTTTGAAAATATATTTTTTATTTTAAATATATACATTTTTTTAATTGAAGTGTCACTCTTTTTGAAAAGCAAAAAGTTTAAAACTTTTTACTTCAAAATGGAAAAAAATTTGAACACTTTTTTTTTTTTGAAGTGGAAAAAGTTTTGAAGGCACTTTTTTTCGATTGAATCATTTTGACACAAAGATTCAACTTCAACGCTAGTTCCCGTGTGTTTGAGTGACAGGCGATTGGGCCAATGGGATAAAAGTATGAAGCAAGAATAATGGCCACCACGGCTCCATCCAGCCATCGGAGTCTCCTGGAGTCCAAGCCGAATATAGGGCACCGGTACGGGGGTGTGACATTGGCATTTTTGTATGTGGTTCAAATCCGATCAGGGCCACATTTTTCCAGACTGTCGCGGCGGTCTGTACCGTCCAGTGTCCCAAATCTGATTTCAGCTGTGCGTTCTTAGCGCCTAGCTTGCAGTGAACACGGCTTTTGGGGAAGGGCCGGGCTTGACAACAGTCATAAAAAAAGTAAAAATGGGTTGAGGATAAGCATGAGAATGATCGGTTTTCTCTCTGCTCTATGTGAGCTATATTTCAACATTTCCTACACGGCCGAGAGTCGGGAGAGGGGTCTGGCTGCAGCCCGTGTTGGAGAGTCGGGGCAAACTGCCAGTGTGACATGGACGGACAGTGCGTGCATCATGCATGCTATCGATCCATATAAACTGAATATAAGCTTAAACGGGGATTATTTATGTCTGTTATTTGTCTCTTCCCTTTGAAAAGCAAAATATGATATCCCTGGAATGACGGATGACTTGTCATTTGTTTTGATGCTTCTGCGCACTGGCGCGTGTCGGACAGCGAATTAGAGCGCATGCGTAATACTTGAATGGTCTCAATGGACAAAAGCAGTCTGAACGGGCACGCCAAAAAAACGGATATGACAAAAAAAATCGGATTTGTGCATTAAGACCTGTAGTATGAACGTAGCCTAATTGAATGAGCAGGGACAAACAGCTTGGAGTCAGAAGTACGTGCGCTATTCTCAAATCTGAACGCACCCCGAGTCTTGGATGACAAATCAACAGAGCAGAGAGTAGACACAACATGGCTGGTAGTTTCTTCAATTTATTCAGAGTTAAGTAAGTAACGCACCGCTTTTGACCAACACTGCTATTGAATATGTCATTATTATCATTTGAAAAATTTAAGTGACGGGTAAAAATAGATTATGACCGGATTTTTTTGACCCTGTCAGTCAAAATGACAGACAACGAAAAAGTCTAGCGCAACCTCTGGCTAGCCCTGCGAGGGCTAGGTTTCTAATAATTATGACCACTTTCGATGCGTGGCTAACGTGTCTTACATACAGGCTTTAACATAACATAGCGTTGTGGAGTGATGAGGGTGTAAAATAAAAACTCAATAATGCTAACGATCAATTTTAGCTCAGTAGTCATTGCTGGATAAAACACCAAGTAGCACTGGTCCCTAATGTGCTCCAATACAGCCTGTATCATACATTTATCTTGAACATTGCAAAAACTCAAAATCCTATCAGGACTTACAGTTTAGACTAACTTAAAACTTAACTAGAACTTAAAAATGGCTTTAAAACACAACTAGAAAATTCAATTGAAACACGTGGGAAAAAAATCATGACTTTTAAGTGATGTGTGTTATCAAGCGTAACAGCATTTTAGGTATATATATATATATATACTGGACTGTCTCAGAAAATTAGAATATTGTGTATTCTAATTTTATGAGACAGTCCTGTATATATATATACACATATATATATACACATATATATATATACATATATATATATATATATATATACATATACATATATATATATACATATATATATATATATATATATATATATATATATATATATATACACACATATATATATACATATATATATATATATATATATACATATATATATATATATATATACTGTACATCCAGTTGACGATAGCACCAACATACAGGACTGTCTCATAAAATTAGAATACACAATATTCTAATTTTCTGAGACAGTCCAGTATATATATATATATATATATATTAGTGCTGAAACGATTAATCGATTAACTCGAGTATTCGATTAGAAAAAAATATTCGAATTAAATTTTGTTGCCTCGAGTATTCGTTTAATTAAAGTGGCATTGTAATGGTTTATTTTGAAAGTGTTTGCATTGAGTTTTATTGATTAGGGTGGACACACTGCTGTCTGGTCCGCCTTTTTTCACATGGCTGGATCCAACTGCTCCCTGTTAAGACCAACGTAAGCTAAGTTTTAGTTTGAGCTAATGTTTTTTTTAATGCATTTATAATCTAGTTTATAGGTATTTTTAGCCGTTTTTTTTTTTGGGTGGGAATATGTGTCTGAACCAATTTTTAGAGCATTGTAAAAAAAACTTTAGCATTTTATAGCATTTAGGCTAGTGGACTTTTTCTATGTAAGTTAGCCAATTGTTCTTTTGTTTTACATAGATTCTCATTTGTTTAAGATAAATTTATAATGTTTGAGGTTCAGCTCAGGTATTCTAATTTTTTATATTCCTTATCCGATTACTCGATTATTCGAACTAACTAGTCTATCGATTAATCGACTACTAAAATATTAGCCTTACATTGATTAACTGAAAATGGTTCAATATTGGATTAAATGTATTTTTGTCATCTATATTTATAATTGCTCTTTACCTAGAAAAAGAAAAAAAAATTTTTTTTATCCGATTACTCGATTAATCGATAGAATTTTCAGTCGATTACTCGATTACTAAAATATTCGATAGCTGCAGCCCTAATATATATATATATATATATATATATATATATATATATGGCGGAAAACACTCGGGTGACTTGAAGTTCCACTCTGAGACCCCCAGTTTCGCCAACTTTCAAAATTGTCTGATATGCATGTGTGATACATCATTGGAAAGCTTAAAATCTCAATTTTTGGGGGGAATAAAAATTTTGAGCAGGAGGGCATTTTGAAAAAAAAAATTTTTTTTAAACAGTAAAACCCAATCTGGAGGCGAGAGCACGCGAGAGCAAAATTACAGACGCCATGACTTTAACAAGATGTTATAACCTACTCGCCTTGTTTTGATCCAAAAATTCCATGTAGCATGTATCATTGAGTGTCAAGGCACAGCTGTGAATGGCCACAGCTGGATTTTGGGGGGATTTTATGGGTGAAACATGGTAAAATAACAAGGGTGCTGATAAGGAAATCGCAGACATCAAGGAGTGGTCGAGATATTCTTTTTCATATATTTACCCTTTTAAACGTTATTTTTCTTCTTTTTTTTTTGTTTGGCTCGATTATTTATCATCTAACATATCGGAGAAAATGCGACATTAACAAAAAAAATACAAATAAGCGATAGTTATGAGGTAGATATCTGTGACTTTTTTACAGACGCCATTTTTTTCATTGTGACATAATTTGTTTAAAAGTTGAAAATATGTGAGTGAATATTTTTTTTAAATCGTTTTTTTTTTTAAACGAAATATTAGACATCAATTAATGATTCTAAGCTAAAAATGACAGACATTTTGAACAATAAATATGATTAATTACTTTTGTTTTATGGCTGGGTTGAAACAAAAGCGGTTGCGCGACGTCTGTAAACGGTGGTTTTCATGGTAAAACGGACAAATTGAAAATAGTTTGGGGGCTTCATGCGCCACGAATCTGCTATGGCAGCATATAGACATATTGTTCTGTCAAGCACAACAGTTGTTTTGTCTTAAAATACAGCAGTTTCTTTTAAAAAGGAGTGCAAGAGCAGAAACTGTTTTTTCAGCCGTGTCTGTGTTTTCCGCCATATACATATATATATATACATATATATATATATATATATATATATATATTTAAATTTTTTTTTTTTTTAATAAGATCTAAAGGTTTTTTGAGTGAAAGCAGTCAATTAGTCTTTTTTTTTAATTCTAGCTACATCTGAGATGTAATTGTTGGCTGTTTTCAACAATATACATTGAAAATAAAGACATTGATTGACTGAAAATGGTTCAAGATTAGATTAAATGTCTTGTTTTCTCATGTATATTTATAATTGCTCTTCACCTAAAAATATATTTGTTTCATCCGATTACTCGATTAATCGATAGAATTTTCAGTCGATTACTCGATTACTAAAATATTCGATCGCTGCAGCCCTAATGTGATGTCAACATAAATATCTTTAAAATGATAGCAGCGCAACCAGCACAAACGATTGACATCATTTTCATATTTGCAGCTGACGGGGGACCAACTTCACTGAGGAACGGAAATGTAATGGCTATGTTTTTGTTGTTTACCCCAATGCGGTCCATGACTTGCACGACTGCCACCAGCGAGCCGAGGGACGCTGGACACATCTGCTTGTATAACTCTAAAGTGGACAGAGCTTCTGCTCGGCTCACTTCTACTTCAAACACGATTCCGTTCTCATCTAGAATGCACATGTCGCAAATGAGTTGAATATATTAATTTATACTAAACAAATGGAAGACCGACAAATGTGATGGCACACAAAAACCTAGCTTCTCACCCCCTGGGTTCTCTATGGTTTCCCGGTTCTTGCGGCTGTAGTTCATGCGGAACACAAACGCATCCAAGATGAAGGCCACAATGATGGTCATAACCACCTGGGGGGTAAAGCAATGTTACGAGTGACAAGAAAGTAAAGTGAAAGGTGTTTGGTGACACTAAAGATGTCAAGGCTGACCATGGTGACGATGTAGAAGGTCATGAAGTAGAGACGGCTCCAGTGGCTCGTCTCGGAGGTCACACCTTCCTACAAAGGAGGCAGTGGTCAAGTGGACGCTATGTGCGAAGTGATACGTGATCAATTTCTCACCATTGTGATGTACCAGTTGTTGACCACAGTCAGCTCGAAGAGAGTCACTAAAGGTAATAGGAAAAATGTGCGTATGATTGAAAATGGCGAAAATAAAATTGTATTACATTCATCACATGAAAGGGTATTATAATACTAAGGGGCTGAGAGATATCAATAGAACAGTTATGTGGCAAGACAACAAATACAGTGGGGCAAATAAGTATTTACCGTATTTTTCGGACTATAAGTCGCGTTTTTTTTCATATTTTGGCTGGGGGTTCGACTTATACTCAGGAGCGACTTATGTGTGGAATTATTAACACATTATGATATAATTTCACATGTTATTTTGGTGTTTTGCAGTGACACTGATGGTTTTGTAAAGTTGTTAGCATGTTCTTATGCTATAGTTATCTGAATAACTCTTTATAGCTATGGCCACGTTCGCGTTCTGACTTTGGTAGTGTATGTTCAATTGTATTATTGACTTTTTTATCTTGAAATGGATGCATTTAGTTTGTGGCGCTTTCACGCCCACGTGAAGGCGCACTCGCACTTGTTTACGTGGAGAAGGGTGCTCACACGCCAGAAGAAGACGGACAGCTACGTAGCTCTGAGTGAGTGAGTGGGGGAGTTACAGCGAGAGAGAATAGACGGCTGCGAACCTACTTTCATTGTTTATGCTTTTAAATCATCTCTACAGAGGCAACGCCTGCGTGTATCATCTTTTCTGTTGTTGTTGTGTTTTCCACCCGCGATTGGACACTTAGAGCCAGTTGTGTGGTTGTTTGAACGATGTGCTAATGATAGCGAACGCATGCTAACCTGTTACTTATTACTAATAGTACCTAATTATCATTTATTTACGTTGATGCGAACCTGTTTTCTATCGAGGACCAAATTGATTCAGCAAATTATACGGACGTCCAGCATTGTCTTTTGGGAGTTCGCTGTATTGCCAGGACCGAGCCGTAGCGTATCGTATATTCACATTTTGTTGTTGATGCACTGTACACTGTATATTTATTTAGCATGTTGTTCTCTATTGTATTTTTATATTAAATTGCCTTTCAAGATGACATGTCTGTTCTATGTGTTGGATTTTATCAAGTAAATTTCCCCAAAAAATTCGACTTATACTCCGGTGCGACTTGTATGTTTTTTTTCCTCTTCGTTGGGCATTTTATGGCTGGATCGACTTATACTCAGGAGCGACTTGTAGTCCGAAAAATACGGTAATTAACCACCAATTGGGCAAGTTCTACTTCTTGAAAAGATTACCTGTAATTGTCAACATGGGTAAACCTCAACCATGATAGACAGAATGTGAAAAAAAACAAAATCTCATTGTTTGATTTTTAAAGAATTCATTTCCAAATTAGAGTGGAAAATAAGTATTTGGTCACCTACAAACAAGCAAGATTTCTGGCTGTCAAAGAGGTCTAACTTGTTCTAATGAGGTCTAATGAGGCTCCACTCGTTACCTCTATAGACGCTAATCACCTACGTCACAAAATGACATGTCGCTGTATCCGGCCGCCATATTGTCCATCATTTTTTAGACCTATTCTCATTGTTTTCAATTAGTCGTGCAAGTTATAGAGCAATTCATGGAAGCCCTAGTGTTTATCTGACGCTGTAAACTCATTAGATGCGTTGCATAAAAGGCGTTATGTGGAAAAGCTTCAGTCTATCCATTCGCCGGATCCATATTTGATGCCTAAATCGATATTTTTCGACCCGCTGTCTTCGCCGTGTATGCCTGACATCTGCTACCCTGATATCTACAACTATCTTGTCCACACAAAATCAGCCTATTCTCACAAAAGTTTGAAAAACTTTAAGCGCAGCACTCTAAGCAACATTACATTACCCCGTGTGACCCTTTACTTCCAATTTTCTAAAATGGCGACAATAAAAAAAAAAAAAGGTGACTGCGACGCGTCAAGGATAGGTGTATATTGGACTATTTCTTCAATAAAATACACAACTGTGTCTGCCTCATTTGCAAAGAGACAGTCGCGGAAGATACGCAACGAGAAATTAAAGCAACTTGAAGTTAATTTAATTTCACAGCAGCAGTATTTCGCAAGAGCCCGAGGGTCGAAAGAGAACGCCACAAAGGCGAGATTGTTGAAATTATGTATTAAAAAAATAATAATAAAGCAAATGTGACACACAGAAGGGCTTGCTAAAATTTCTTTAAATGTATTGTTCTACGTAAATCAGCCCAGGTAGCCCCCCACATTTTTATCACACCAAATCAGGCCCCCTTTGCAAAACGTTTGGACACCCCTGTTTAACCGATGATCCATAGACGAGGCCAGCTTCTTTCACTTGTTACCAGCTAAATATTATTCAAAAAATAAAGATGGTGGAACAAATAAGCATCTTGAATTTGAAACTGTATGTTGTCGGCGATTAGCCTCGCAATGATCTTAAGACTACTACATAATCCGTGGTAGTCGTTTGGAACCCAGTTTTCTCGTCGAATTGCAGCAGTCCATCTCGCTCTCCTCTCCGGGTCTCTCGGAATACGGTAAAACTTCAAGTCTCTGCATCTATCTTCTCTGTTTTTGAAACCGACCGGCACACACGCCTTCACCATTTTGATTATTAATGTTAATGAGCAGAAAAACATGCCACAATAGGAGGAATTTACGAAGCGGTAATGCGTTAATATGATGAGTAGACGAACAACATGGCACGGGGGCGTGGCTGTGACGTCACGTGACTGGGTCTATCAATGGCCTCTGTTTTAAGTCATTATCGGTATAAAAGACACCTGTCCACAATCTCAGTCGATCACACTCCAAACTCCACTATGGCCAAGACCAAAGAGCTGTCAAAGGACACCAGAGGCAAAATTGTAGACCTGTACCAGGCTGGGAAGACTGAATCTGCAATAGGTAAAATGCTCGGTGTAAAGAAATCAACTGTGGAAGCAATTATTAAAAAATGGAAGACATACAAGACCACTGATAATCTCCCTCAGGCTGGGGTTCTATGCAAGATCTCACCCCGTGGCATCAAAATGATAACAAGAACGGTGAGCAAAAATCCCAGAACCACACGGGAGGACCTAGTGAATGACCTACAGAGAGCTGGGACCCAAGTAACAAAGGCTACTACTAGTAACACAATGTGCCGCCAGGGACTCAAATCCTGCACTGCCAGACGTGTCCCCCTGCTGAAGAAAGTACACGTCCAGGCCCGTCTGCGGTTCACTAGAGAGCATTTGGATGATCCAGAAGAGGACTGGGAGAATGTGTTATGGTCAGATGAAACCAAAATAGAACTTTTTGGTAGAAACACAGGTTCTCGTGTTTGGAGGAGAAAGAATACTGAATTGCATTCGAAGAACACCATACCCACTTTGAAGCATGGAGGTGGAAACATCATGCTTTGGGGCTGTCTTTCTGCAAAGGGACCAGGACGACTGATCTGTGTAAAGGAAAGAATGAATGGGGCCATGTATCGAGAGATTTTGAGTGAAAATCTCCTTCCATCAGCAAGGGCATTGAAGATGAGACGTGCATAATGATCCCAAACACACAGCTGGGGCAACAAAAGGAGTGGCTTCGTAAGAAGCATTTCAAGGTCCTGGAGTGGACTAGCCAGTCTCCAGATCTCAAACCCATAGAAAATCTGTGGAGGGAGTTGAAAGTCTATGTTGCCCAATGACAGCCCCAAAAAAACTCTGCTCTAGAGGAGATCTGCATTGAGGAATGGGCCAAAACACTAGCAACAGTGTGTGAAAAGCTTGTGAAGAGTTACAGAAAACGTTTGGCCTCCATTAGTGCCAACAAAGGGTTCATAACAAAGTATTGCGATGAACTTTTGGTGTTGACCAAATACTTATTTTCCCATATGATTTGCAAATAAATTCTTTAAAAATCAAACAATGTGATTTTCAGTTTTTTTCCTCTCATTCTGTCTCTCATTGTTGAGCTTTACCCATGTTGACAATTACAGGCCTCTCTAATATTTTCAAGTGGGAGAACTTGCACAATTAGTGGTTGACTAAAAACTTATATGCCCCACTGTATATTGGTTAAAAGAAGTCTTATTTCTAAAGACACTTTGTGTCCAGAAAATGTGGAATTCAATCCACCAGTGTAAATTTTATTGTATTGTTGAGAGAAATAAGTATTCCATTTAAAAAGGTTAATGTTTTTGCACGTTCTTGTAAAAAATAGATGAATAAAAAAGCTTAAGGGCAGCTTTTTGTTGTATGGGCATGTTTCCATCATTCCTGTTGAATCATAAGGATATTTTAAATAAAATAATGGACATAAATTTGTTAGGCTACTTTATTAATCAGTAATGTACGATGCAGAGATAATCGTGATAATTGCGATCATCGCTACTACCGTGATCATCGTTCAAAAATCGAATCGTAGCACCCTGAATCGTAATCGAATCGAATCGTGGAGTGCCTAAGATGTCACACTCCTATGACAAAAGTGTGGTGACTCTGTAAACACAACATTTTAAAAAATTCTTACCAAAACTGCTGAGAATATTGTTGAAGTTGTTGAGATAATAGTAGCCTTCCTCCAGCACGGTTTTGTTACCATGTGTGACGTTGCCCTGCCTGTAAGAGTCAGCCACCGTGCTGGTGCTGGGGATCAAAGTGTGTGTTATAATTATTTCTTACAGCAAGAACATTGAAAATGACATCAATATCACATTTTTTTCAGAACATGAAAACTGGATAGAACCCTTGTTCTCATTACTGTGAGACAGACGTGCTACCGATTCAACCAAAACCACCATTCTGTCCATATAAAATTTTTAATAACAGCGAGGAAAATAAGTACAGTGGTACCTCTACATACGAAGTTAATCCGTTCCAGGACCTTGTTTGTAAGTCGAAATGGTCGTATGTCGAGCAGGATTTTCCCATAGGAATACATTATAATTCCATTAATTCGTTTCACAGCCCAAAAACCTTCACTAAATCCTTAAAAAATACTGCTGGTACTATTACAAATGGCAATTACACATAGCAAAACAAATAAATTATAAATCAAAATCGGAATAATAATAATAATAATTCCTGTATTAATGTAACGAATCGGGTTCTAATGTGGCCGACGTTTTTTGCTGACCCTGAACGCACCGCGGGGCTGACGTGCCAGAGACAGACCGGTGAGCTTGACTTTCACTTTCACTTTGAATGTTTTCTTGAGAACACCGTCAATTGCGGCAGACAGAAGGTGTTTTTGTTTTGAATAAGTTGTGAAATAAATGATAAAAACGTGGCGAAGTTGGCAATTTCTCTGGAGATGTTACCACAATAAGAATTGTCAGCTTAACTTATAAAGACTGGCGAACGATGGTCGGAGGAGGACCGTGGAGATGTATTGTTGAGCCATTTCACGGATGCCCACCCTACGTTCATATTTTTCTGTCATTTGCATCTTCATTTAGAAGGTAAGCATCAACTTTTTCCTTGTTTCACCACCTGTACCAACCTTTTCTGAAACGAGTGTTGATTTGTCACACAAGAAAATCCGCCGTGCATTCGTCTGCGGTGCTGCCATTGTCGTCGTATTTCGAGCATGTCGTCGGATGTAGAAACAAATGGCGAGTCAAATTTTACGTCGGATGTCGAAAAGTTCGTGTGTCGATGCGATCGTATGTAGAGGTACCCCTGTATTTGAGTTCTCCCACTTAGAAATGATGGGCGGGTTTGAAATTTTCATGGTAGGTGCTTGTTCACTGCGGGAGACAATCTTAAAAAAAAAAATCCAGAAATCACAGTATATGATTTTTTAACAATTTATTTGTATTATACTCATGCAAATAAGTATTTGAACACCTGAGAAAATCAATGTTAATATTTGGTACAGTAGCCTTTGATTGCAGTTGCAGAAGTCCAACGTTTCATTCTGCAGCAGGGCTTTTGCACCACTGCTCCACAACGATCTTCTCTAGATCAATCAGGTTTCGGGACTGTCACTGAGAAACACAGAGTTTGAGCTTCCTCCAAAGATTTTCTTTAGGGTTTAGGTTCTGGAGACTGGCAAGAACCTTGACATGCTTTTTACGAACCCCCTCCTTGGTTATTCTGGCTGTCTGCTTTGGGCCATTGTCATGTTGGAACACCCATTCACAACCGATTTTCAATGCTCTAACTGGGGGAAAGAGTTTATTCCCCCAAATCTGACAATAGACCCTACTCACCAACGTCACAGAATGACGTGTCGCTGTACCCGGCCGCCATATTGTCCGTCCCTGTTTAGCCCTATTCTCAATGGCTTCAATTAGTCGTTCAGTTCATAGAGCAATTCATGGAAGCCCCGGTGCTTTCAGACGCTGTAAACTCATTGGATGCGTTGCATAAAAGGCATTATGTAGAAAAGCTTCAGTCTATCCATTCGCCAGATCCATATTTGATGCCTAAATCGATATTTTTCAACCCGCTGTCTTCGCCTGACAATTGCTACCCTGATAGCTACAACTATCTTGTCCACAGAAACTCAGCCTATTCTCCCGAAAGCTTGAAAAACTTTTAAGAGCAGCACTCTAAGCAACATTACCCTGTGTGATTTCTAAAATAGCGACAATAAAAAATAATATGATTTTGATTTTGATGATGATGATGATGATGACAATAAAAGTTGACTGCGATGGCCGACGCTTCAAGGATAGATGGATATTGGACTATTTCTTCAATAAAACACGCAACAACTGTGTCTGCCTCATTTGCAAAGCGACAGTCTCTGTTTTCAAAAAGTTCGATGTGACGCGATAATAATATTATCAAACAAGACACGCTGACATGTACGACAACATTACAGGAAAGATACGCAGCGAGAAATTATAGCAACTTGAAGCTAGTTTATTTTTTCACAGTAGCAGTATTTCCCAAGAGTCCGAGTGTCGAAAGAGAAAGCCACAAAGACGAGACTGTTGAAATTATGATTTAAAAAAAATAATAAAGCAAAGGTGACACACAGAAGGGCTTGCTAAAATTTGTTTAAATATATTGTTCTATGTAAATCAGCCAAGGTCGCCCCCCGCATTTTCCCCACACCAAATCTGGCCCCCTTTGCAAAAGGTTTGGACACACCTGTTTAACTTCTTTCACTTGTTACCAGCTAAATATTATTAAAAAAAATAATGATGGTGGAACAAATAAGCATCTTGAATTTGAAACTGTATGTTGTCGGCGATGAGCCTCGCAATGATCTTAATTGTGGTTGTCAGCCCAAAACCCTCCAGGTATATATTAAATGCATCTTACCAGATATAAAATGACTACTACATAATCCGTGGTAATCGTTCGGAGCGCAGTTTTCTTGTCGAATTGCAGCAGTCCATCTCGCTTTCCTCTCCGGGTCTCTCGGAATACGGTAGAACTTCAAGTCTCTCCATCTATCTTCTCTGTTATTGCAACCAACCGCCACACACGCCTTCACCATTTTGAGTATTAATGTTAAA
This sequence comes from Corythoichthys intestinalis, assembly GCF_030265065.1. NCBI lineage: Eukaryota > Metazoa > Chordata > Actinopteri > Syngnathiformes > Syngnathidae > Corythoichthys > Corythoichthys intestinalis. The sequence continues at coordinate 55,861,171 of NC_080397.1, read as the reverse complement.
GAGCAGAAAAACACGCCATAATAGGAGGAATGTATGTAGCGGTAATGCATCAACACGACGAGTAGACTGACAATATGGCGCGGAGGCGTGGTTGTGACATCATGTGAGTAGGGTCTATACATGGCCCTGGTCATCCTCTCCTTAATACCGTGCAGTCTTCCAGTCCCATGTGCAGAAAAACACCCCAAAGCATGATGCTACCACCCCTGTGCTTCACAGTAGGGATGGTGTTCTTGGGATGGTCCTCATCAATCTCCTTCCCCCAAACACTATGAGCGGAATTAAGAGCAAAATCTTCCATTTTGATCTCATATGACTACATGACTTTCTCCCGTGACTTATCTGGATCATCCAAATGGTCATTGGCAAACTAAAAACAGATGTGCTGGTTTAAGCAGGGTTTTAAACAATGACGTCTTTGTGTATTACCAACAGTAACCTTGGAAATGTGTTCCCAGCTCCTTTCAGGTCATTGGCCAGCTCCGCCTGTGTAGTTCTTGGCTGATTCCTCACCATTTTTAGGCTCACTGAAACCCTACAGGGTTTGTAGAGGTCTATAATTCTGTCTCTGGTGTCTTTGGATCGCTCTTTGTGGTGTATAGGGTGGACAGCTGTTTAAATGCAGCTAACCGCATCAAAAAGGTCAAAAAGTTAGACTCAAAAAGTCCACCTCCACCCCACTTATTCGTTGGACTTTCTCAAGGCGACTAACAGGTCTTTGAGACGACAATTGTAGCTAATAGACAGGTATTCACATATTTATTTGCAGCTTCATATTACAAATATGTTGTTAAAAAATCATACACTGTGATTTCTGGATTTTTTTTAGATTGTCTCTCACTGTGGACAAGCACCTGCCATTAAAATTTGAAATCTACCCATCATTTCAAAGTGGGGATTTAAAATCGCAGGGTGTTCAGATACTTATTTTCCTCACTGTATAATTGAGACCTGGTGTCCTCATATGTGGACATCCATTTTGGCTAATGTAGGCCACACTTGTATTATATAAAATTTCTGTAATACTGTAATATAACTATGAAATATTGTGGCCTACTTGACCCGAAATTTGATGTCCACATGTCAAAGTGAAGTCTTTGTTTTTTTTTTTTTTAATGACAAAAAATAGTCACTTGCTCCACAAAGAGTTATTTTGAAATTATGTGCTTTAGTTTTAAGATATTGATGTGAATCCTGATTGGGCATTAATGGTTGTCATGGCAACAGGAAATAGCATTTTTCAAAAATACTCATTCAAAGCATTTGTTTCTCTGAGTTGCATTAACCTACCAAATATCAACAATAAATAGCATAGTTTACACCAGCGGTTCATATTTTTGAGATAACCATTTAGTTGTATGCCTCTGGTTACCATGGTAACCACACACGCCCATACACGGGTTTTATGAGGTGTGAATAATTTTTCCACAGAAAAAAAATTGCTATTTTGTTGTCATTTCCAAAGTTCTTGGTGTATTGTTCCTTTAAGACCAGAGCAACACAAGTTCACCGACTTACTTGCAGCAGTTGGGGTAGACGGCACCAGCGAAGAATTCCATGCCCACAATTGCAAAGGAGTAGTAGAAGATGATCAAGGTCAAACCGAGACTTGCCATCCTGGGGAGGAGCTCAAACATGGTATCCAACACATTGCGATACCTCTTCTTGATTTTAAACAACCTGCAGGGAAGCATTAGGTGAAATTAGTCAGAAAGGTCTCTCGACACGTCAAAAAGAAAGCTGCACGTTCACCTCAGCAGCTGAAGGGGTCGTAGCACGACGATAAAGTAGAAAGGCTCCATGTCGAAGGCCAGCGCGATCAGACCCAGAAAGGCAAATACGGTAACGGAGAAGTCAAAGCTGGACACAAAGAGGACAACCAAATGCTCATACAAGAAGACTGAAATCAATATTCACACTCCTGCTTTAATGTACATCCAGTACTCACAGATTCCATCCGGAACTGAAATAAGCCAATGGTCCCAAACCGGATATTTTCAATAGCACCTCCACACCATAAACTGAACGTGGAATGAGAAGCGTTAGAAAGAAATTCAAACAAGTGAGATGACAGCCAAGAGAATGATTATAGTTAATGTGAAGAAGATTCAGTTGCACATCTGTGGATGAGGTTGTGCAGTCTGCTCACTTGTAAGAAAGACAATGTAACTCCATGGCACCAATCTTGACCAGGAGAAACTGCCTGCAGAAGAGATTTCAAGTCAAATTTCTTTAAACGTATCATATACAATTTATTTCCTTAAAAAGTTGTCCTGAAACTACACCTGAGCACCCCCCTGTGACTCAAAAAAGAAAGTGTATGGGAGTACTTCGGCTACCGAAAAGAAACAGACGGGCGCGGATTAGAGGAGGCCCGACATGCTTGCGGAAGGTGGTTGCCAGGGGAGGCAGCAAGTCCAACATGATTTCACATTTACGTGACCATCATCCATCACTTTACACAAAATTTACCCAAATTTTCGGACTATAAGCCGCTACTTTTTTCACTCATTTTGAATCCTGCGGCTTATAGTCCATCCATCCATCCATCCATTATCTTCCGCTTGTTCCGGGGTCGGGTCGCGGGGGCAGCAGCTTTAACAGGGAAGCCCAGACTTCCCTCTCCCCAGCCACTTCAACCAGCTCCTCCGGCGGGATCCCAAAGCGTTCCCAGGCCAGCCGAGAGACATAGTCTCTCCAGCGTGTCCTGGGTCGTCCCCGGGGCCTCCCGCCGCTTATAGTCCAGTGGGGCTTATTTCATGGTTTATTTGGGTTAATAGGTAACACTTTGTTAGACTGCGGCATCATAACCATCGACAACTACACCCTCCCTATCTCAACACACTCCCGCAACTTAGGTATCATCTTCGACAATAAACTAAGATTCGATCAGCACATCAACCACATCACCAGAACCGCCTTCTTCCACCTTAAGAACATAGCCCGCCTCCGCCCCTCCCTCACCTACTCTGCTGCAGAAACCCTCATACATGCATTCGTCACCTCCAGACTCGATTATTGTAACAGCATTCTTTTCGGATCTCCAGCCAAACTCCTCAATAAACTACAATATATCCAGAACTCCGCTGCACGCCTTCTCACCCGTACCCCCTACAGGAATCACATTACCCCCGTCCTTCACAAACTGCACTGGCTTCCCATCTCACACAGGATAAATTTCAAAATCATCCTTCTCACATACAAAGCACTCAATAACTTGGCTCCTCCTTACCTCACGGACCTTCTCTGTCCCCACACCCCCTCCCGTCACCTCCGTTCATCTAATGGAAACATTCTCGCACTGCCCCCACAAATAACACACCGTACTTGGGGGGACAGAGCCTTCTCCATTGCTGCCCCCTCACTTTGGAACGCACTCCCTAAAACCATCCGCACCTGTTCTGATCTTCCCACATTCAAAAAATTGTTAAAAACTCACCTTTTTAAACTAGCTTTTAATGTGTAATTCTTTCCTCTATTGTTTTGTACTGCTCACGTTGTGTGAGTTTTATTTATTTTTTTCCCTCAACTGTAAAGCGCCTTTGAGCACCGGTAAAAGCGCTCTATAAATAAAATGTATTATTATTATTATTATTATTATAAGATGTCATAAGAACGTCATAATTGTGACATGACACAACACTATCATGGGCATTACTGAATTATTATGACAGATGTCAAAATGTGTCATGTTGCATATTATGTCACTAACTCTATTTATGTCCAGCTCAGATCTTTTACGTCCATTCAAAAGTGAGATAATTTGCTGGATGACACTAACCGACATCTATTATAAGCATTCAATAATGCCTAAGACAGTGTCATGTAAAAATTATGACAGTGTTATGGCACCACTATCCAAGAAAATGTTACTAAATACCATAACTAGCAATTAATGAAACAACTGGAAGAGTAACTGAAGAAATAATTAGCACAGAACATGAATTTTGATTGTTTTTACATCTGTAGCGCCGCAATGCATGCTAGGAGGAATGTTGGATGACAACAGTGTTGACAGTAGGTGGCAGCAGAGGTTGACTGTCTCCCCCAAGGGAGCAGTGATGGCGAAATGAAGATTTTTAAAACAATAAGGCTTTGCACCAAATTGGTTGAAAGCTTAATTGTGGTTCATTTGGTTTCATGACAGTCTTATGATGCCATTGTCAAATGAAGTGTTACCAGTTGATATCTTTTGGTGTAAATATCCCATAACACAACGAGGACAACTGCGGCTTATAGTCCAGTGCGGCTTATCTATGAACAAATGCCGTTTTCATGTCAAATTTGGTGGCTGGCGGCTTATAGTCAGGTGGGCCTTCTAGTCCAGAAATTACGGTAAGTTAAGTAAACGCAGTCATGAACGTTTTCCACCAGCTACGAGAGTTCACTCCAGCGTGTTTAGTGTGTCTAGCGATGGTTAAACAAATACTAGAATGTAAGCTTGTTAATGAGGCAGATAACGTAGCTAGTTAGCATGCCACTACGGCTAACTAGTTTCCTCTCTACCATTAGGCTACTTTTGTAAAGTCTTTCGTCGTTGTAAACATCTGTTCAAAATAATGTTTTCATAATACAGCCAGTGGTGTTTTTTCTTTCAGGAGACTAACTGCGTTGAGAGAGGCTGTTCAGTTATTTATTTTTTGTTATTTTTATATTTATTTTAACATTATATTCATGTTTATGTTCCAATGGCGTACTGAAGCAACACGTCACTTCCGCTCATTAATATTTATGACATTAGCTACTGTTGCTAAATAAGGACAAGCCACCGTTTGTCCCTAATAGGAAATGAATGGAAATCGTGTACGAAGGAGATGTTTACAGAGTGAAACCTACCAATTTTTTTCTGAAAATGATGTGCCTGGTGCCAAATTCACTGGCAAAGATAGAACATAACCTAAAAATGTTCAGTTAAAGAGATGGCTTTAGTGTTGAAGGCTGTAAAAGACGAAAAAACCAGCCGACCTAAGCATAGCTTTAGCTTTTATATCGACACGACTGACAATGACATTCTCCTGTTTCAACAAGTTATCCTTTACCATCAGCTCTGTCTTTCTTATATATCCTCTGGTTGTCCTGCGTCTCTTACCGTTCTTGGGGGTAATTTAGTTAGCTTTGTGTAGCGATCGCAAATGCTACTCAGTGACAGCCAACGAACACTTTTCATTTTTTCATTGATAACACATCTTAATCCTATAATTTATTTACACTTCCCCCTTACTAAAGTTGTTTTTTTTTATATATATAACGGAAACGGTAACAGTGGCAGTCAGATACCATTGTAATTCTTTTAAGGTCATTCAGTGTCAGACAGAAGCAGTACGGCACAACGTTACGCTAAAAAAATAAGTTAAAAATATAAAAATGGCTTACCTCTTTGTCCTCTGAAAGACCATGCCAACCCAACATAATGTTTACTGCATATGAAACGTGAACGGATTCGCAGAGCTGGTGTTAAAGTCCGTGCAAGTTGATTCGGTCTTCACATTTTTTCCTCTCGAGTTTTTGGTTTCCGAAAAAGTATGAAGAAAACATCCTTCATGTGTCGTAATGTCTAGAGTCGTTTCTACAAGTTCCAAAAAAGCAATGCGTGATCGGCATGTTTGTTTTTGAAAGATTACCGGATTACGTTGGGTCTATGCGAGGGCGGGTCTATAATGTCCCACTTCGGCTTTACTTCCGCTTTACGATGCGACGTCATGGTCTAAAAATAGCCTGCGTGCGGTACGCCATTTGCAAATATGTTGTGAAAATCCTGTTCAATGTAAAAAAGGTGTTTTTTTTTTTTTTTTTAAAAACCCAAACATCTCAAAATAACACATATTGAGTGCTATAATTTCAATACCGTGGTACTGCGGTATTTTTGCTTAAGGTGATCATACCGTCAAAATCTCACACCGGCACATGCCTAAATGGCAGTGAATTATTTAAGCTAATGACGATATTTGAATAGATGTCCACTGAAGTGAGAACTGTCCCTGAAAGGGTTCATTTCATTTCAAGCATTGGCATTGCGAGAAAAGTGACTTACTGTTAAGAGTGTATGTCTCCACAAGTATCCAAACGCCATTAATAGCCACAACGACATCTGTCATGTGAAAAAGCAAAGTGAGGCACGTGCACAGTATGAATGAACTCATTATAAATGCTCACATACTTACACATGGTGTACTTAAAGGCCTTAGATTTCACGAGCAGGTTGATTCCTGTAAAATTGCATGTTAACAGAGGCCTGTGAGCTTTAGGAGGAGAAGATAAAGGGAATGTGAAGAACTCGCCTTTTAAAATAATGTAGGCTGTGTGCGGGAGGTCATCAAACCAATGCTCTCCACTGCGACGTGCCTGAACAATACAATGTTTATTTGTATCAGCTGCCACAAAATCTGAAATGTTAAACTGCATGATTGCTCATTACCTTCCATTTAAGGCCCGTCACCTCATAGAACTTATAAAAGTCCTGAAGACTACAAAAAAGAGAGAAAAACACACATTTAACTCGTTCGTTGAGAGTGATAGACATACAGTGGGCCAGTGGGGTATTTAGTCAACCACCAATTGTGCAAGTTCTCCTACTTGAAAAGATTAGAGAGGCCTGTAATTGTCAACATGGGTTAACCTCAACCACGAGAGACAGAATGTGGGGGGAAAAAAAAAACAACAACTGAAAATCACATTGTTTGACTTTTGAAGAATTTATTTCCAAATTAGAGTGGAAAATAAGTATTTGGTCACCTACAAACAAGCAAGAGGTCTAACGTCTTCTAACGAGGTCTAACGAGGCTCCACTCGTTACCTGTATTAATGGCACCTGTTTTAACTCATTATCGGTATAAAAGACACCTGTCCACAATCTCAGTCAGTCACACTCCAAAATTCCACTATGGGCAAGTCCAAAGAGCTGTCGAAGGACACCAGAGACACAATTGTGTGGCAGGGTTCCTGCCACCCTCCTCAAAGTTAATCAGTGCCGGTGAAAGCGATACAGACCCCTTCAAGATACAGTGGGGAGAACAAGTATTTGATACACTGCCGATTTTGCTGGTTTTCCCACTTGCAAAGCATGTAGAGGTCTATAATTTGTATCATAAGTTCTCTTCAATTGTGAGGGACGGAGTCTCATACAAAAAAACAGAAAATCACATTGTATGATTTTTAAGTAATAAATTTGCATTTCATTGCATGAAATAAGTATTTGGTACATCACAAAAATCGAACTTAATATTTGGTACAGAAACCTTTGTTTGCTATTACAGATACCAAACGTTTCCTGTAGTCCTTGACAAGGTTTGCACACACTGCAGCAGGGATTTTGGCCCACTCCTCCATGCAGATCTTCTCCAGAGCCTTCAGGTTTCGGGGCTGCTGCCGGGCAACACGGACTTTCAGCTCCCTCCATAGATTTTCTATTGGGTTCAGATCTGGTGACTCGTGAGGCCACTCCAGGACCTTAAGATGCTTCTTACGGAGGCACTCTTTAGTTGCCTTGGCTGTGTGCTTTGGGTCGTTGTCATGCTAGAAGACCCAGCCACGACCCATCTTCAGGGCTCTCACTGAAGGAAGGAGGTTGTCAGCCAAGATCTGGCGATACATAGCCCCATCCATCCTCCCCACAATACGGTGCAGTCGTCCTGTACCCTTGGCAGAGAAGCATCCCCAAAAAATGTTGTTTCCTCCTCCATGTTTCACGGTTGGGATGGTGTTCTTTGGGTTGTACTAATCCTTCTTTTTCCTCCAAACACGACGAGCAGAGTTTAGAGCAGAAAGTTCCATTTTGGTCTCATGGACCACTTGGATCATCCAGATGGTCAGTGGCAAACTTCAGACGTGTCTGGACATGCACTGGCTTCAGCAGCGGGACCTTGCGTGCGCTGTAGGATTTTAATCCATCGCAGCGTAATGTGTTTCCGATGGTTTTCTTCGAGACTGTGGTTCCAGCTCTCTTCAGGTCATTGACCAGGTCTTGTCGTGTAGTTCTGGGCTGATCCCTCACCTTCCTCATGATCAGTGATGCCCCACGAGGTGAGATCTTGCATGGACCCCCAGAATGAGGCAGATTGACCGTCATTTTGAACTTCCATTTTCTAATAATCGTTCCAACAGTTGTTACCTTCTCACCAAGCTGCTTGCTTATTTTCCTGTAGCCCATCCCAGCCTTGTGCAGGTCTATTATTTTATCCCTGATGTCCTTACAAAGCTCTTTGGTCTTGGCCATTGTGGAGAGGTTGGAGTTTGTTTGTTTGAGCATGTGAACAGGTGTCTTTTATAGAGGTAACAAGTTCAAACAGGTGCAGTTACTTCCGGTAATGAGTGGAGAACAGGAGGGGTTCTTAAAAAAGTACTAAGAGCCGAAATAATTACTAGTTGGTAATGTATCAAATACTTATTTCATGCAGTTAAATACAAATGTATTATTTAAAAATTATACAATGTGATTTTCTGGATTTTTGTATTAGATTCAGTCCCTCACAGTTGGAGAGAACTTATGATACAAATTACAGACCTCTACATGGCTTGCAAGTGGGAAATCCAGCAAAATTGGCAAAGTATCAAATACTTGTTCTCCCCACTGTATAAAAGAGGTGTCATTCAACTAGTTGTCAGTTGGCATATTGTTGGCATGACAACTGTGATGAAAATATTTTAGGTTGAAAAGTTGAAAAGATTGAAAAGTTATCTAATGTTGCTTTAAATAAATGCAAGTCATTAGCCAATCAAATGTGTTTGAGGGGGAAAAAAATAGACCGGCACGCCCAGCAAATGAAATGGGATATATAAGTCTGAACATGATGGAAACAATTAACTTAATGGTAACGGTAGGGTCGATTCTATCCTT